>NC_044560.1:108523388-108628388 GCF_007565055.1 Rhinopithecus roxellana | reverse complement strand
CCTCAGCCTCCCTGGTAGCTGGAAATACTCCACTCTATGACTGTGTTCACACTGGTGATTAAATACAAATTATTCCTTTGATGACTGTGTAATGATGAGCTGCCAAATTAACTGACCCTGGAGCTGGGCCACTTCCGGTCTTGTGTGATACATATGATTATGTTCTTTGAACCCGTTCATTTCTTTTTCTTTTCTCTTTTCCTTCCTTTCCTTTCTCCTTTCCTTTCTTTTTTCTTTCTTTCTTTTTTTTTTTTTTTTTTTTGATAGAATCTTGCTCTGTCACCCAGGCTGGAGTGCAGTGGTACCATCTCGGCTCACTGCAACTTCCACCTCCTGGGTTCAGGTGATTCTCTTGCCTCAGCCTCCCGAGTAGCTGGGATTACAGGTGTGCACCACCACGTCTGGCTAATTTTTGTATTTTTAGTTGAGACAGGGTTTCACCAGGTTGGCCAGGTTGGTCTTGAACTCCTGACCTCAAGTGATCCACCCGCCTCAGCCTCCCAAAGTGCTGGGATTACAGGTGTGAGCCACCACGCCAGGCCACTGTTCATTGAGATTTCTGTTACTTGCAGCCCAAAGCATCTTCACAGAAGAGAGAAGGGTCCTCCTCATGGAACCATGTACTTCTCATGCCCTGGCACTCACCTTGAGGGAGCCAGAGAAGGAGAAAGGGTATCGAAGGACTGGCCAGCATTAGTGCTTGAGTAAGGGGGACAGGTCTGCGGTGATCCCCGTCCACTCTGGCAGGAAGGCTGCCTCTGGTTTAAAGACTTTGAGGAAAGGGGAGTTGGGGAGGGTGTAATTGGCCAGGTAGATGGTATCTCCGCCCGCGAGGTAGGCGGCCCAGATCCCGAACGTCCCGATGGTCATGATGGTGTGGTTACACTGTGTGAGTAGTGCAAAATCTTTGGCAGGTGAGCCCTCAATGCCATCGCCAGCAAACACCACATCACCATGGGAGGTGTCAATGTTCTCCCGACACCAGGCCATGCCATTACTGGTGACCACAAAGATAGGGGAGCTGTAGCGAGCTCGGAACATGTCCAGGGCCTGCTGTAGGTATTTTCGGTCGGCCACCACCCCCTTCCACACTTTTGGCATGACATGGACATAGTCCCCTCGGCGAACATGGACCCCTACAAAGGTACTCGGCTGGCTCCCGTTCACCTGCAGGCCCCGCAGGAACTTCTGGGCCTCCTCGCGCACGTGGTTGTGCAGGGTGAACTCCTGGAGGATCTCGTGGCGGAGGTGGTGGTAGAAGGTCCAGGAGCAGGGGTAGCCCGTGAGGCGGACATACTCCCCTGGGATGTGGCGGTACTTCTCCTCCATCCAGTCGTTCAGGTGGTAGTTCTGCCAGGGGATCCTGCTGGCCGTGGCACTGTGCAGCACCGGAAGGGTGATTTTGAAGATGGGGGCCAGGGTGTTGTGCATCTGGGCCGGGATGAAGGCGGGCCGCCTGTTCATCTTGGCCAGGGCGTACAGCGTGGCGTATTCACCCATCTGGTTCCCCAGGCGGCCTATAGCATTGATCGTCCACATCCCCCTGAGCTGACTGGGTTGCGGTGCCTTTGATGTTGAGGCCAGTCCTGGTATCTGCACCGGTAACTCCCACACGGCTTGAATCTTCGCTAGCCGCTGCTGAATGTGAAATATAGTGGAAACCGTAAAGACAAAGAGGATGAAGTGGGCCGTGGAAAAGGAGAAAGGCATCTGAATGACCAGCATGGCTGTCAGGGGAGGAAAACAGGACACGTTAGCTGAGAGATGGAGGCCCGGGGCGCTAGTGAATGTGGCCATGCGGTCGTGCGCAGGCATTGCATGTGTGCATGTGAATGTGCTTTAATTTCGGGTGTGTAAATACTTGGCACATACTTGCCTATGTGCATAGGCATGTATCTCAAGTGTGTTTTTTTTTTTTTTTTTTTTTTTTTTTTTTTTTTTGAGACGGAGTCTCACTCTGTCGCCCGGGCTGGAGTGCAGTGGCCGGTTCTCAGCTCACTGCAACCTCCGCCTCCCGGGTTTATGCCGTTCTCCTGCCTCAGCCTCCGAGTAGCTGGGACTACAGGCGCCCGCCACCTCGCCCGGCTAGTTTTTTTGTATTTTTTAGTAGAGATGGGGTTTCACCATGTTAGCCAGGATGGTCTCGATCTCCTGACCTTGTGATCCGCCCGTCTCGGCCTCCCAAAGTGCTGGGATTACAGGCTTGAGCCACCGCGCCCGGCCTCTCAAGTGTGTTTATACAGATGTGTCTACATTGTGTTCACTGGTGGGTGTGTATACACAGATGGATGTGTACACATTGTGTGTAATGTGGATCTGGGGATCTATACATTGTATACATATACAGGTATGTGCAAAATTGTGTGTGTACATATACAGCTGTGTACAAATGGACGTGTACATGGTAGTGTATGGGTGTAGATACATTGCGTACATATAAGGGTATATGTGTATGTGTATATATGTCATCTAGGTGGCTGTGAATACAGCATGTGAGTATATGTGAATGTGTATATATAGGAGTATGTATATATACTTTGTGTATCTATACCTTGTATGCATTTTTGTTTGGTTTTATTTATTCATTTATCATTTTTTTTTTAGACAGGAACTTGCTCTGTCACCTGGGCTGGAGTGCAGTGGTGAGAATGTGGCTCACTGTAGTCTTGACCTCATAGGCTCAAGCAATCCTCTTGCCTTAGCCTCCTGAGTACTTGGGACTACAGGTGCACTTCACCACACCCAGCTAACTAAAAACAAATTTTCTTTTGTAGAGATAAGATCTCAGTATGTTGGTCAGGCTGGTCTCAGTATGTTGGTCAGGCTGGTCTCAAACTCCTGGGCCCGAGTGATCTTCCCACCTTGGCCTCCCAAAGTGCTGGGATTATAGGCGTGAGCCACTGCACCTGCTCCACACTGTATGTTTAAATGTTTAAATGTGGGTGTTTATTGACTGAGTGTACATATGTGGATGTCTACATATTGTGAGTATAAGTATATGTAGCTATTATTTACTGGTGATCCAGTTTGTAGAGATGTTCATTTTTTTCTTTTTTTTCTGAAATGGAGTCTCACTCTGTCACCCAGGCTGGAGTGCAATGCACGATCTCTGCTCACTGCAACCTCTGTCTCCTAGGTTCAAGCTATTCTCCTGCCTCAGCTTCCTGAGTAGCTGGGATTACAGGTGTGTGCCACCACGCCTGGCTAACTTTTGTATTTTTAGTAGAGACAGGGTTTCACCATGTTCATCAGGCTAGTCTCGAACTCCTGACCTCGTGATCCACCTGCCTCAGCCTCCCAAAGTGCTGGGATTACAGGCGTGAGCCACCGCGCCCAGCCCGAGATATTCATCTTTTGTTTTTATTTTCCTACTTGCCAGACTCCAGTGCCAGATATATTCATCTTTGCATGTCCTGCCTGTATCCACTTTGGAGGGAAATTGTCCACCTGGCCTGCCTGCCCTCTTGGCCACAGTCAGTTGAACTTGAGAGGAACACCCAGCTCCACTGTGGATTTTCCATTCATTGGCCATGACATAGTGTATGACAAGTGTAGGCTGGCTCTAAAAGATGAGTTGTGGCTGGGCGCGGTGGCTCACACCTGTAATCCCAGCACTTTGGGAGGCCAAGGTGGGCAGATCACCTGAGGTCAGGAGCTGGAGACCAACGTGGCCAACATGATAGGGCCCCGTCTCTACTAAAAATACAAAAATTAGCTGGGCATGGTGGCAGACGCCAGTAATCCCAGCTACTGAGGAGCCTGAGGCAGGAGAATCGCTTGAACCCGGGAAGCGGAGGTTGCAGTGAGCCAAGATCATGCCACTGCACTCCAGACTGGGGGACAGAGCAAGACTCCATCTCAAAAAGAAAAGAAAGGGAGAAGAGAGGAGAGGAGAGGGGAAGGGAGGGGAGGGGAGGGGAGGGCTCTCTGGATGTCTGGGTGGACACAATGCCAAGGATACCTGGTTGGATGAGTAGACTGTGGGTCTGTTTAAACCCCACTTGCCTTCTTGACCAGGGGCCTTTGTGCAGTGAACAACCTACACAACTCCTCAGGGCATCCCTGTTATCTACCCTAAAGCCATTTCCCTTTTTCTCCTTGGTAACACGTAATTTTCTGCAAGCTGCATGTTCTTCAAAGGCAGCTGATCAACTTCCCAGCTGCAGAATCTGAGGTTAAACTAATCCCAGAAGTCTCATTTCTTTTGCCTCCTATTGGGCCACGTGGGTATGTGATGATTCCTGCCAATCGGAGTTGGAGAAGTTGCTGGAAGGCTTAGGAAAGTTTCATTCATTCTTCAAAAGGGACCAAGATAAGAACGAGCCTCTTTCTGCTGTTTCTGAAAGGAATTATCTGTATGTGAAGGCTGGATGTGTAGCAGTCCTTTTGGGACCATGAGATGATCCAGCTAAGAAATGGTAGCACAGCATAGGAAGATGGATGGAGCTCAGGTGACTGATGACTTTGTGGAACTGCCAAATTAACTGACCCTGGAGCTGGGCCACTTCCAGTCTTGTGTGATACGTATGATTATGGTCTTCGAACCCGTTCACTTCTCTTATCTCTTTCTTTCTTTTTCTTTTTTTTTTTTTTTGGTGGAGTCTCACTCTGTCACCCAGGCTGGAGTGCAGTGATACCATCTCGGCTCACTGCAACCTCCGCCTCCTGGGTTCAAGTGATTCTTTTGCCTCAGCCTCCTGAATAGCTGGGATTACAGGTGCGCACTGCCACACCCCGCTAATTTTTGTATTTTTAGTCGAGACGGGGTTTCACCATGTTGGTCAGGCTGGTCTCGAACTCCTGATCTCAAGTGATCCACTCGCCTCAGTCTCCCAAAGTGCTGGAATTACAGGCGTGAGCCACTGCGGCCGACCACACAAATTCTAGATAAAGCTCCTTCCTCATCACTACAAAAGAATATCCTTTCACTAAGTCCAACACAGAATGCTGGACTTGATGACTCAAAGACACATCACCACCAGTGGCTAGGTGCACAAGCTCTGGCCAATTTCAGACTCCCACACTCATGAGCTGTGTGATTTTGGGCAAGTGACATCACCTCTCTGAGTATTAAAACAGTGTCTGGCACATATACACAGGCAGTTAAGTGTTTGCTAATGTCACCCACAAAGCAAAGAACGCTGTTCATTATAGGCTCTGGGTGAAGAACCCGGGTTTCCCACTTTTCATATTGGGTGTATTGATAGTGGTCAAATTTAGCATTTAAATCATAGATCATAGAACAGGAGGGTAGCCGGGCACAGTGACTCACGCCTGTAATCCCAGAACTTTCGGAAGCCGACGTGGGTGGATCGCCTGAGGTTAGCAGTTTGAGACCAGTCTGGTCAACATAGCGAAACCCTGTCTCTACTAAAAATAGAGAAATTAGCTGGGCGTGGTGGCGCACACCTGTAATCCCAGCTACTGGGGAGGTTGAGGCGGGAGAATCGCTTGATCATGGAAGGCAGAGATTGCAGTCAGTGAGCCAAGATCACGCCACTGCACTCCAGCCTGGGCGACAGAGTGAAACTCCATCTAAAAACAAAACAAAACAAAACAAGACAAAAAACCCACCCAGATTTCCCTGTTTTTGTAGTCCTTCATTTCTGGTGTTTTTTTTTTTTTTTTTTTTTTTTTGAGACAGAGTCTCGCTCTGCCGCCCAGGCTGGACTGCAGTGGCCGGATCTCAGCTCACTGCAAGCTCTGCCTCCCGGGTTTATGCCATTCTCCTGCCTCAGCCTCCGGAGTAGCTGGGACTACAGGTGCCCGCCACCTCGCCCGGCTAGGTTTTTGTATTTTTTTTTTTTAGTAGAGACGGGGTTTCACCGTGTTAGCCAGGATGGTCTCGATCTCCTGACCTCGTGATCCGCCCGTCTCAGCCTCCCAAAGTGCTGGGATTACAGGCTTGAGCCACCGCGCCCGGCCCTAGGCCTTCATTTCTGAAGGCTCCCATGTCATGTAACACTTGCCTTAAATACACGTGTTATGCTTGTGTCTTGTTAACCTTTTACTGTAGGTGTCCAGCTGCAAACTTTGTGATAGGTGAGGAAAAGATGCTACTTTTTCTCACCAAAGGAAGGAAGGAAGGAAGGAAGGGAGGGAGGGAGGGAGGGAGCCTGCAGGGAGAGAAGGAAGAGGTAGGGAGGCCTCACAGAGCAAGCTGCGCTGTGAGATTGTGAATTTTTTAGGTTTGGCGAGATGCCCTGCACGGCGTGATCAGGCACCTCTTATGCACTGTGTGACTTTAACCCAGGGCTTTTACCTCTCTGGTAAAAAGCCTGTCATCCCAACACTTTGGGAGGCCAAGGCAGGTGTTTCATTGTCCTTGTCTGTCCATCAACAGCGGGTTGTGGGGAGGGATAAAAACAACACCTCCCCGGAGGTTGCAGTGAGCTGAGATCGCACCACTGCACTCCAGCCTGAGTGACACAGTGAGACTCTGTCTCAAAAAAAAAAAAAAAAAAAAAAGTCAGGTACAGTGGCTCTTGCCTGTAATCCCAGCACTTTGGGCGGCTGAGGCAGGTGGATCACCTGAGGTCAGGAGTTCGAGACCAGCCTGACTAATATGGTGAAACCCTGTTTCTACTAAATACAAAAAATTAGCCAGGCGTGGTGGCTCATGGTTGTAATTCCAGCTACTTGGGAGGCTGAGGAAGGAGGATCGCTTGAACCTGGGAGGTGGAGGTTGCAGTGAGCCGAGATTGTGCCATTGCACTCCAGCCTGGGCAACAAGAGCGAAACTCCATCTCAAAAAGAAACAATAACAACAACAACAACACCACACCTCCCTTAGGGCTGTGTGGGCACAAAGGGAAATGCTGTATGACATGGGCTATCCCTGGTATTCAGAGCAGAATTGGTGCCTCAGACTCACACTTATGTCAGCCTTGAACCAAGCACCACTCCCACTCTGCCTGAAGGCATATTTTTTGAGTTGCTTTTTTTGTAGGGATGGTGGGTGGGGCGGGGGGGTCTTGCTGTGTGGCCCACACTGATCTCAAACTCCTGGCCTTAAGAAGTCCTCCGTCGTCCTTCCTCAGCCTCCCAAAGTGCTGGGATTACAGGCATGAGCCTGTTCTATCTTACTGAGTCTATCTTACTGATAGACTCCTGGTCTATCTTACTGAGTTTTTTTTTTTCTTTTTTTTTTTTTTTGAGATGGAGTTTTGCTCTTGTTCCCCAGGCTGGAGTGCAATGGTGTGATCTCGGCTCACCACAACCTCTCCTTCCCCGGGTTCAAGCGATTCTCCTGCCTCAGCCTCCTGAGTAGCTGGGATTACAGGCATGCACCACCATGCCTGGCTAATTTTGTATTTTTAGTAGAGACGGGGTTTCTCCATGTTGGTCAGGCTGGTCTGGAACTCCCGACCTCAGGTGATCCACCTGCCTTGGCCTACCAAAGTGTTGGGATTACAGGTGTGAGCCACTGCGCCCAGCCTTTACTGAGTTTTAACAACAGCCCTGTCCAGGCGTGGTAGCTCACACGTGTAATCCCAGTCCTTTGGGAGGCCAAGGCGGGCAAATCACTTAAGCTCAGGAGTTCAAGACCAGCCTGCACAACGTGGTGAAACCCTGTCTCTACAAAAAACAAAAAACAAAAATTCGATGAGAGTGCTGGCATGCATCTGTAGTACCGGCTACTCAGGAGGCTGAGAAGGGGGGAGGATCACCTGAGATCGGGGAGGTCGAGGCTGCAGTAAGCCAAGATCCTGCCACTACACTCCAGTCTGGGCAACAGAGCAAGTTCCTGTTTCTAAAAAACCCCAAAGCAACAACAACAAAAAACCCAACAACCTTGCAAGTAGGTGATACTATGTCCATTTCACAGCAAAGGAAACTGAGGCTCAGAAATCTTGAGACATGCCAACAGCTGGAGTGTGATCCAGGGCTGTGCGGTTTCTGATAGAGGAGCTTGGGTATTCCCCAGTCCTCTGAGGTCAGGAAGTCCATCTTGTTACCTGCCCTGAGGCATCACACACCTCAGGCCGGGCCATAGGGGCAGAGGAGAGAGGGAGGTCAAAGTCCCTTCCTCCATCCGGGCGCCCTGGGGGCTCTTCCCTTGGGAGATGGTGGTTAGGATGCCAGAACAGAAAGGGGCCCCAATTTCAAAGCAGAGGCCCGGCCGCCAATTCCCTCAGAGGAATGAGGTCACTAATATCTGCAGGTCACTTCCTTTTGTGTGTGTGTGTGTGAGATGGAGTCTCACTCTGTCGCCCAGGCTAGAGTGCAGTGGCGCGATCTTGGCTTACTACAACCTCTGCTTCCCCGGTTCAAGCAATTCTCGTGCCTCAGTCTCCCTAGTAGCTGGGATTACAGGCATGTGCCACCAGGCCCAGCTAATTTTTGTATTTTTAGTAGAGACGGGGTTTCACCATGTTGGTCAGTCTGGTCTCCAACTCCTGACCTCAAGTGATCCGCCTGTCTCAGCCTCCCAAAGTGCCAGGATTACAGGCGTGAGCCACCGTGCCCAGCCTGGATCACTTCTTTTGATTCTCTCTGTCCCGTCCACGTCTTTTTTTTTTTTTTGAAACGGAGTTTCGCTGTTGTTGCCCAGGTTGGAGTGCAATGGCAGGTGATCTTGGCTCACTGCAATCTCCGCCTCCCGAGTTCAAGCCATTCTCCTGTCTCGGCCTCCCGAATAGCTGGGATTACAGGCGCATGCCACCACACCTGGCTAATTTTTGTATTTTTTAAGTAGAGACAGGGTTTTATCATACTGGGCAGGCTGGTTGACTCCCAACCTCAGGTGATCCGTCCGCCTGGCCTTGGCCTCCCAGAGTGCGTCAGCCACGACGCCCAGCCCCATCCACGTCTTTCTACTCCAGCTGGGCTTCCTCCTCTCCCCTCTGTACCCTTTACCCAGCACTGGCCCGGCCCCTCCCCAGCTCAGAGCACCTGCAGGGCTCCCCATACCCCTTAAGACAGAATCCCAGCCTCTGGCCTGGCCCCGCACACCCCTCCGGGTTTGTCACCAGTTGTTCCTGTGAAATAACCCAGCTCTCCGCTCACCCGGGGCCCCGTCCTGTCCCCCAGCTCTGAAAGCCTTTCTCTACCCCTAACCGCCCCCTGCCCCGGACAGCTCAGCACGTCCTGCTCAGTCGCACCCCGCCGCTAGAGCCCGCTGTCTTTCCGCACCTCCCCAGGATTCCCAGATTCCCGACATTATCACTTCCACTCTGGGAGGGAGAAGGCCATCCCTTGGAAACCGCACCTTTATTCTCTGTCCAGAACAGAAGTGGTGATTCAGAGCAGGATTAGGGAGTGCAGGAGGGACGGAGCCGCCTCCCTGGGCCAGGGGAGTGCTCGGAGGTAAGACTGGCTGCTTGGGTTCTGTGAAACCTCTGAGGAGCCCCAGGGTCTGAGGGAGCATGCCCCACGGTGGAGACAGGAAAGTCGGGTCGCCACCGGCTGTGTGCGAGCCATCTGCACCTTTACTGCCAGGGTGGTTCCTAGAAACTGCTGAGGGGAGGGAGGCAAGGAAGGACCTGGTGGCCCAGGGTGGAGAACGGGAGGGAGGTGGTGGCGGTTGGAGCTCTAGAAACAGATCCACCTGGAAGGAAGTGGGGAGGGAGCTAAGGAGGGCGGCTGGCTGGGGAGGGGGTCCTGGCTGCCGAGGGAGGGACCCTCCTCTCCTGGAGGTCCTGAGTTGGGGGTGCATCCCAGAGGGCATCAGAGACCCACGAGGGCACGGCGGGTCCACTTCCCAAATCCCCTGCTCTCCACCAGGGCGTGTGTGCACAGGTATGCGTGTTGTAGGGTGGGAGAGGAGCCCCCTCACCTTCTCTCACCTGGTCCTTTTGAAGGAATCCGAGACAGGGTGGCTTGGCAGGCAGCTCAGTGCTCCCTCTGGGTCTCTTTACTCAGGGCCAAAGAAACCCTGCCAGCATCCGTGACTGGCAAACCCCGCCCAGGATTTACAAGGCTTTCCAGAGCAGGTGTGGCTGGGCTGCGGGAGGGAGGTGAGCCCGCAGTTCCTCCTCCTTCCCCAGTGCCTGCCAGGCAGTCCATCTTGTTATCTGCCCTTAGCTCCTCCACCTGCACAAGGTACCCCAAGTCTGGCCATAAGAGTGGGGGAGAGGCCGGGCACAGTGGCTCAAGCCTGTAATCCCAGCACTTTGGGAGGCCGAGACAGGCGGATCGCGAGGTCAGGAGATCGAGACCATCCTGACTAACACGGTGAAACCCTGTCTGTACTAAAAAATATATATATATATACAAAAAACTAGCCGGGTGAGGTGGCAGGCGCCTGTAGTCCCAGCTACTCAGGAGGCTGAGCCGGAAGAATGGTGTGAACCCGGGAGGCAGAGCTTGCAGTGAGCTGAGATCTGGCCACTGCACTTCAGCCTGGGCGACAGAGCGAGACTCCGTCTCACACACAAAAAAAAAAAAAAAAAAAAAAAGAGTGGGGGAGAGAGGCAGGTCAAGGTCACATCCCCCATCTGGGTCACCTGGGGGTCTTCCTTGGGGAACTGTGGTAGGATGCCCTGAACAGAAAGGGGTCCCCACTCTGCTTCCCTCCTCCAGGCGGCCAGGAAGGCCTCCAGGAAGGCAGCATGGAGGTGGGGGACAGAGTCCAGCTAGGCCAGGCTCTCGCTGACTCTGAGTCCCCTCAGAGTCCCATATTTATTTATTAATTATTAGTATTACTTTTTGAAAGAGTTTTGCTCTTGTTGCCCAGGCTGGAGTGCAATGGCGTGATCTCAGCTCACTGCAACTGCTGCCTCACAAGTTCAAGCAATTCTCCTGCCTCAGCTTCCCAAAGCGCTGGGATTACAGGCGTGAGCCACCGCACCCTGCCTATTTAAACATTTTTTAAAAATAGAAATGGGCCCAGTGTGGTGACTCACGCCTGTAATCCCAGCACTTTGGGAAGCCGAGGCGGGTGGATCAACTGAGGTCAGGAGTTCGAGACCAGTCTGGCCAACATGGTGAAACCCCGTCTCTACTAAAAATGCAAAAATTAGCAGGGTGTGGTGGCATGCACCTGTAATCTCAGCTACTTGGGAGGCTGAGGCAGGAGAATCGCTTGAACTTGGGAGGCAGAGGTTGCAGTGAGCTGAGATCACACCATTGCACTCTAGCCTGGGAAACAAGAGCAAAACTCTGTCTCAAAAAAAAAAAAGATGGATGAGGAATTTTACTGAGAGAAGAGGCAGGCACCACCAGAGCTCCCAGAAGTCCTAACAGGAGGAAAGGAAAACCAGCAGCCACTCTCCAGCTTCAGCTTCAGCTCCAGCTGCTAAGCAGCAGGAGGTTAACTACCAGTTAAAAGTTTAAAGGTTTAAAATTTAAAGGAGTTCCCTTAAAAAAAAAAAAAATTCACATCAAGCTTCTCACTCGAACCACCAGTTTGCAGAAAACAGGAGGATAAAGTTGCCAGTGAAACGACACCATGAGGCAGCAATCAGCCCAGTCCAGAATGTGAGCCCGTCTACAGGACAAATGACGTTTCCCTGTGATTCAGTAACAAGGAAAAAAGAAACAGGGTGGAGCGGGGGAGTGGGGAGGTGAGCTGTCATAAAGTACACAAAACAGATTTGGGGCTCAGACTCTTAGAAACAGACTTTCCACCTCCATGAATGTCCCACAGATGTTCCAAAGTCATGGGAATGAGCTGGGCGCGGTGGCTCACGCCTGTAATCCCAACACTTTGGGAGGCCGAGGCAGGAGGATCACCTGAGGTCAGGAGTTTGAGACCAGCCTAGCCAACATTTTTTTGTTTTTTTTTTTAGTGAAACTCCATCTCTACTGAAAATACAAAATTAGCTGGGCATGGTCATGCATGCCTGTAATCCCAGCTACTCAGGAGGCTAAGGGAGGAGAATCCTTGAACCTGGGAGGCAGAGGTTGCAGTGAGCCTAGATGGTGCCACTGCACTCCAGCCTGGGTGACAGAGCAAGACTCTGTCTCAAAAATAAAACAAAGTCCTGAGAATGCAGGACAAACCTTCATTGCATAACTTTTACTGTCGCTGACCCCAGCCGCCTAAACGCTTTGGTAGCATCCTAGGACCTCCACTTTGACAACTAAAAACAACCCCCACAGATTCCCAAAACTCCCCCAGGGGGACAGCACTCCAGAATTCAGGACTGCTGCCCTAAACCCTCTGTTTTCCATTTCAGCTTTCCATTACAGGTGCACGCCCCCATGCTTGGCCACCACGGCCAATTTCAAGCTACCAATATGAGATCATTGAACATGGAAGTGGAAAGAAGTGCACAGTACTACATTGTTCTATAGTAAGCCTTCTTACTATGGTAAACACTTACCAGCCAGTTCTCTGGAGAAAAAAACACACTGCAGGGTAGTATCTGCTAATTTGTGTGCCAATGTATACGCTCACTGCAACCTCCGCCTCCTGGGATCAAGTGATTCTCCTGCCTTGGCTTCCTGAATAGCTGGGACTACAGATGCCCGCCACTGCACTCAGCTAATTTTGTTTTTTTTTTTTTTTTTTTTTGAGACGGAGTCTCACTCTGTCGCCCAAGCTGGAGTGCAGTGGCTCGGCTCACTGCAAGCTCCGCCTCCCGGGTTTACGCCATTCTCCTGCCTCAGCCTCCCGAGTAGCTGGGACTGCCACCCAGCGCCTGCCACCTCGCCCAGCTAATTTTTTGTATTTTTAGTAGAGACGGGGTTTCACCATGTTAGCCAGGATGGTCTCGATCTCCTGACCTCGTGATCCGCCCCTCTCGGCCTCCCAAAGTGCTGGGATTACAGGCTTGAGCCACCGCGCCCGGCCTAATTTTGTATTTTTTTGGAAGAGATGGGGTCTCACTATGTTACCCAGGCTGGCCTTGAACTCCTGAGCTCAGTGATCCTCCTACCTCAGCCTCCCAAAGTGCTGGGATTACAGGTGTGAACCAACTTGCCTGGTCTATTTACATTTATTATGTCTGTGTAATAGACTTACTATAGAACAATGTAATACTGTGCATTTCTTTCCAACTGCATGTTCAATGATCTCATATTGGTAGCTTGAAATTGGCCGTGGTGGCCAGGCATGGGGGCATGCACCTGTAATCCCAGCTACTCAGGAGGCTGAGGCAGGAGCATAGCTTGAAGCCAGAAGTTAAGTACCAGTCTTGGCAACATAGCAAGACCTTGTCTCTCTACAAAAGGTAAAGAAAATTAGCCAGACATGGTGGCACACGCCTGTAGTCCCAGCTGCTTGGGAGGCTGAGGCAACAGGAGCCCAGGAGGTCCAGAGTCAGCTATAATCCTGACACTGCACTCCAGCCCGAGTGACAGAGAAAGACCCTGCTTCTGAAAAATTAAAAAATAAATCTGGGCACAGTGGTTCACGCCTGTAATCCCAGCACTTTGGGAAGCCGAGGCAGGCAGACTGTTGAGACCAGGAGTTTGAGACCAGCCTGGCTAACATGCTGTAACCCAGTCTCCAAAAATTACCTGGGGGTGGTGGTACACACCTGTAATCCCAGCTACTCGGGAAGCTGAGGCACGAGAATCACTTGAACCTGGGAGATGGAGTTTGCAGTGAGCCGAGATCATGCCACTGCACTCCAGCCTGGATGACACAATGAGACTCTGTCTCAAGAAAAAAATTAAAAAGTTTATTCAAACACAAATATGTGAGGGTGGCTGTCCAGGGACACAGGAACAGGAATTACATACGCCTGTAATCCCAGTATTTTGGGAGGCTGAGGCGGGCGGATCACGAGGTCAGGAGATCGAGACCATTCTGGATAACACGGTGAAAGCCCTTCTCTACTAAAAATTTTTTAAAAAATTTTTAAATTAGCTGGGCGTGGTGGTGGGCACCTGCAGTCCCAGCTACTCGGGAGGCTGAGGCAGGAGAATGGCGTGAACTCACGAGTCGGAGCTTGCAGTGAGCTGAGATCACAGCCACTGTACTCTAGCCTGGGTGACAGAGTGAGCCTCCGTCTAAAAAAAAAAAAAAAAAAGATTGCTCACTACTGACTACTACTAAGAGATTTCTTAATATTCTACTGTAAAGAGATAACAATCACAAGGGTTGGCCTCCAATGTCATTTAATCTAGGTTTGAATGCAGAATAGAGTATCTGATTTATGTGTAACATCTCAATACAAAGGTCAGGAAGCAACAGTCATACACCAGAGAAAAAATCGCTATGGCTGGGCATGGTGCCTCACCTCATGCGTATAATCCCACCACTTTGGGAAGCTGAGATGGAAGGAACACTTGAGCTCAAGAGTGCAAGTCCAGGCCGGGCGCAGTGGCTCAAGCCTGTAATCCCAGCACTTTGGGAGGCCGAGACGGGCGGATCACGAGGTCAGAAGATCGAGACCATCCTGGCTAACACGGTGAAACCCCGTCTCTACTAAAAAATACAAAAAAAAAACTAGCCGGGCGAGGTGGCAGGCGCCTGTAGTCCCAGCTATTGGGGAGGCTGAGGCAGGAGAATGGCGTTAACCCAGGAGGCGGAGCTTGCAGTGAGCCAAGATCCGGCCACTGCATTCCAGCCCGGGCGACAGAGCGAGACTCCGTCTCAAAAAAAAAAAAAAAAAGAGTGCAAGTCCAGCCTGGGCAACCTAGTGAGACCTCATCTCTACTACAAAAAAGAATCAGCCAAGCATAATGGTGCACACCTGTAGTCCCAGCTACTTAGGAGGCTGAGGCTGGAGGATCACTTGAGTTTAGGAGGTCAAGGCTACAGTGAGCTGTGATTGTGCCACTGCACTTCAGCCTGGGTGACAGTCAGACCCTGTGCCAAAAAAAAAAATTAGCCGGGTGTGATGGTGTGCGCCTGTAGTCCCAGCTACTCGGCTGAGGCAGGAGAATCACGTGAACCTGGGAGGCGGAGGTTGCAGTGAGCCAAGATCATGCAATTGCACTCCAGCCCGGGCGACAGTGTGAGACTCCATCTCAAAAAAAAAAAAAAAAAAAAAGGAAAGTGAAAAAGATAAACACAGATAAACACTGAACACTGATAAACAGCTTCCAGAGCTTAACTTTTTCCCTTGGTAAAATGCATTTGGAAAGTCCTGAAATTTTCTTTTCTTTTCATGCCGTCCTGCACTTCCCTAAGCCACAATTTCTGCGTCTTGCTTTGACTTGACTTTGCTCTCCTAAGACACCATGGCTCAGAAGGCAAATGAGAGGCTCAAGGTCACAAGGAGAAGGTGGGAAGGTGACACAGAGGCAGGTTTTTGTTTGTTTTTGTGAGACACAATCTCGCTCTGCGGTCCAGGCTGGAGTGCAGTGGCGCAATCTCAGCTCACTGCAACCTCCACCTCCCGGATTCTCCTGCCTCAGCCTCCCGAGTAGCTGGGATTACAGGCACCCTCCACCACGCCCAGCTAATTTTTTGTATCTTTAGTAGAGATGGGGTTTCACCATGTTAGTCAGGCTGGTCTCCATCTCCTGACCTCAGGTAATTCACCCGCCTCCGCCTCCCAAAGTGCTGGGATTACAGGCGTGCACCACCATGCCGGGTAATTTTTGTATTTTTTAGTAGAGACAGGATTTCGCCATGTTGGCCAGGCTGGTCTTGAACTCCTGACCTGAGGTAATCCACCCGCCTCAGCCTCCCAAAGTGCTGGGATTACAGGTGTGAACTACTGTGCCTGGCCCAAGGGCAGTAATCCTGACGATGTTATCTATGGCCATAAAATATCAACAACCTTGATCCTAGAGGAAGCCAAAACATTTCACCCCAAAATAACACTCTGACACATATATATATATATATATGTATATATATTTTTTTGAGACGGAGTCTCGCTCTGTCGCCCGGGCTGGAGTGCAGTGGCCGGATCTCAGCTCACTGCAAGCTCCGCTTCCCGGGTTTACGCCATTCTCCTGCCTCAGCCTCCCGAGTAGCTGGGACTACAGGTGCCAGCCACCTCGCCCGGCTACCTTTTTTTTTTTGTATTTTTTAGTAGAGACGGGGTTTCACCGTGTTAGCCAGGATGGCCTCGAACTCCTGACCTCATGATTGGCCCATCTCGGCCTCCCAAAGTGCTGGGATCACAGGCTCGAGCCACCGCGCCCAGCCAAATTTTTTGTATTTTTAGTAGAGACGGGGTTTCACTGTGTTAGCCAGGATGGTCTCGACCTCCTGACCTCGTGATCCGCCTACCTCGGCCTCCCAAAGTGCTGGGATTACAGGTGTGAGTCACCACGCCCGGCCTTTTTTTTTTTTTTTTTTTGTGAGATGGAGTCTCACTCTGTCACCAGGCTGGAGTGCAGTGGTGCGATCTTGGCTCACTGCAACCTTCACCTCCTGGGTTCAAGTGATTCTCCTGCCTCAGCCTCCCAAGTAGCTGGGATTACAGGCATGTGCCACCACACCCAACTAATTTTTGTATTTTTAGTAGAGACGGGGTTTCACCATTTTGGCCAGGATGATCTCGATCCCTTGACCTCATGATCCACCTGTGTTGGCCTCTCAAAGTTCTAGGATTACAGGCAAAAGTCACTGCATCCTGCCTCTTTGATATATTTCAAGAGAGCTATTCAGAGGAGCTGCAAACAACAGAATAGCTGAATAAGATCTTGTGGTGAGATCTGCATCATGGAGCAATTCTGCATTGGTGAAATAAACAGCCAGGCTTTCTGTGGTACATCCATACTTGTCTGGATGTAGGAAGGACTGGCTTGAAAGAGAGAGACAGACTGAGAGTCTGACACCTTTGGGACTCTGATAGAAACTTACTTTTTCTGGTGCTGGGCACAGTGGCTCACGCCTGTAATCCCAGCACTTTGAGAGGCAGGGGTGGGTGGATCACGAGGTCAGGAGATCGAGACCATCCTGGCTAACATGGTGAAACCCTGTCTCTACTAGAAATACAAAAAATGAGCCAGGCATGGTGGCGGGCACCTGTAGTCCCAGCTACTCGGGAGGCTGAGGCAGGAGAAAGGCGTGAACCCAGGAGGTGGAGCTTGCAGTGAGCCAAGATCGCGCCACTGCACTCCAGCCTGGGCGACAGAGCGAGACTCATCTCAAAAAAAAAAAAAAAAAAAAAAAAGAAAAAGAAAAAGAAAAAGAAACTTACTCTTTCTGGATGGGCGGGGTGAGGTGGCTCACACCTATAATCCCAGCACTTTGGGAGGCCAAGTCAGTGAATTATTTGAGGACTGGAGTTTGAGAGCAGCCTGGGCAACATGGTGAAGCCCCATCTCTACAAAAAATGCAAAAATTAGCTAGGCATAGTGGTGCACACATGTAATCCCATCTATTCAGGAGGCTGAGGAATGAGAATCACTTGAGCCCAGGAGGCAGAGGTTGCAATGAGCTGAGATCACACCACTGTACTCCAGCCTGGGTGACAGAGCAAGACTCTGTCTCAAAACAATTTTTTTTTTTTTTTTTTTTTTTTTTTGTTGAGACGGAGTCTTGCTCTGCCGCCCAGGCTGGAGTGCAGTGGCCAGCTCTCAGCTCACTGCAAGCTCCGCCTCCCGGGTTCACGCCATTCTCCTGCCTCAGCCTCCCGAGTAGCTGGGACTACAGGCGCCCGCCTCGTCGCCTGGCTAGTTTTTTGTATTTTTTTAGTAGAGACGGGGTTTCACCGTATTAGCCAGGATGGTCTCGATCTCCTGACCTCGTGATCCGCCCGTCTCGGCCTCCCAAAGTGCTGGGATTACAGGCTTGAGCCACCGCGCCCGGCCTCAAAACAATTTTTAAGAAGGCCTGACGGAGTGGTTCATGCCTGTAATCCCAGCACTTTGGGAGGCCGAGGCGGGAGGATCATCTGAGGTCAGGAGTTCGAGACCAGCCTGGCTAATATGGTGAAACTCTGTCTCTACTAAAAATACAAAAAATTAACAGGGGTTGGTGGCATGCACCTGTAATTCCAGCTACTTGGGAGGGTGAGGCAGCAGAATTGCTTGAACTCAGGAGGGGTGGCTGTAGTGAGCTGAAATCATGCCACTGTACTTCAGCTTAGGCAACAAGAGGGAAACTCCATCTCCAAAAAAAAAAAAAAAGAAAAGAAAAGAAACTTAAATTTATTCTTTCTGAGAGCCCCTACCCGTGAGGGTTTCATCTGCATTAAAAGAATACCCTCCTTAGCCAGGCCTTTTTTCTCTCTTGCATAACCTGTCTCGCCAGTCTCCAAGCCCTGATTCTTCCTTAACCTCAAAGTGATATAAAAACTTCGCCAGGCGGCTGGGCGCGGTGGCTCAAGCCTGTAATCCCAGCACTTTGGGAGGCTGAGACGGGCGGATCACAAGGTCAGGAGATCGAGGTTAGCCTCCTGGCTAACACGGTGAAACCCCATCTCTACTTAAAAAAAAAAAAAAAAAATACAAAAAACTAGCCGGGCGAGGTGGCGGGCGCCTGTAGTCCCAGCTACTTGGGAGGCTGAGGCAGGAGAATGGTGTGAACCCGAAAGGCGGAGCTTGCAGTGAGCTGAGATCTGGCCACTGCACTCCAGTTTGGGCGACAGAGCGAGACTCCGTCTCAAAAAAAAAAAAAAAAAAAAAAAAACTTCGCCAGGCATGGTGGCTCAGCCAGGCGCCATGGTTCACACCTGTAATCCTAGCAGTTTGGGAGGTTGAGGCGGGCAGATCACTTGAGGTCAGGAGTTCAAAACCAGCCTGACCAACATGGAGAAATCCCGTCTCTACTAAAAAATACAAAATTAGCCAGGCATGGTGGCGCATGCCTGTAATCTCAGCTATTCAGGAGGCTGAGGCGGGAGAATCGCTTGATCCCGGGAGGCAGAGGTTGCAGTGAGCCAAGATCGTGCCATTGCACACAGCCTGGGCAACAAGAGCGAAACTCCGTCTCAAAAACCAGCTTCAGCCATCTGGCCCTTTCTCTGCGTTAGCGTATTTTCTGTGAGTCTCATGTGCACATAATAAAATGTGTACTCCTTTCTCCTGCTACCTGGCTATTATTAGTTTGATTTATATAGATGCAAATGTTTTAACCTCCGGGGAAACATTTTAACTTCCCTGCAGTTCTGGCACAGTGAGCAGGATGCAAATCAAATCACTCTGTTTCGGAGCCTACAGATGGTTTTCTGCGACAAATAATAGCCAGCAGAAAAAGGTAAGATTTCTTACCAAAAGTCAGCACCTTGGATCTCTGCCTGTGTGACCCAGTCCAGTAAAGGTGGTAAAAGTCTTTGTCTTTTTCCCTTTCCAAAATTGGATTAATGGGAAAAAACGTATGTGAACCAGTTTGCTTATAAAATAAATTGGTGGGCTGGGCACGGTGGCTCATGCCTGTAATCCCAGTGCTTTGGGAGGCTGGGGCTGAAGGATTGCTTGAGACCAGGAGTTCAAGAGCACCTTGAACAACATAGCAAGAGCCATCTCTGCCAAAAATTTTATTTTATTATTATTAATTAATTAATTAATTTCATTTTTATTCCAAGACAGAGTTTCACTCTTGTTGCCCAGGCTGGAATACAATGGCACGATCTTGGCTCACCGCAACCTCTGCTACCCAGGTTCTAGCGATTCTCCTGCCTCGGCCTCCCAAGTAGCTGGGATTACAGGCATGTGCCACCACGCTTGGCTAATTTTTGCATTTTTAGTAGAGACGGAGTTTCACCAAGTTGGTCAGGCTGGTCTCGAACTCCTGACCTCATGTGATCCTCCTGTCCACGTCTCCCAAAGTGCTGGGATTACAGGCGTGAGCCACCACACCAAGCCTTCTAAAAATTTGGAAAATAGCCAGGCGTGGTGGTGTATGCCTGTGGTCCCAGCTACTTTGGAGGCCAAGGTGGGAAGATCACTTAAGCCCAGAAGATAGAGGCTGCAGTGAGTCACGATGGTGCCACTGCACTCCAGCCTGAGGGACAGAGCAAGATCTTATCTCAAAAAAAGAAAAAAAAAGACTTGTTTCCCCATCTACCTCTACTCTTTCTTCCTTTTGTCTCCTTCAATAGCACATGAAGAGACTTAAAAGAGATTTTTAGTGATTCTGAGATCCCCTGAGCCCAGCCAAAGCACCACAGATCTCCTTTTTGGGGTCTTCTGTCTTCCTCATGGAGCCCCAAGAGTCGAGGGTGGGGTCTAATCCTCTGCTCTCTTTTGCACTAAACTCCCCGATCTCTTTGGCTTTTGAAGGTCCAAGAGTTACTTTCTTCTCTTTTTTTTTGAGAGGGAGTCTTGCTCTTGTTGCCCAGACTGGAGTGCAATGGCGCAATCTCGGCTCACCACAGCCTCCGCCTCCTGAGTTCAAGAGATTCTCCTACCTCAGCCCACCGAGTAGTTAGGATTACAGGCATGCGCCACCATGCCTGGCTAATTTTGTATTATTTTTTTTGAGACGGAGTCTCGCTCTGTCGCCCGGGCTGGAGTGCAGTGGCAAGATTTCAGCTCACTGCAAGCTCTGCCTCCCGGGTTCAAGCCATTCTCCTGCCTCAGCCTCCTGAGTAGCTGGGACTACAGGCGCCCGCCACCTCGCCCGGCTAGTTTTCTGTATTTTTTAGTAGAGACGGGGTTTCACCGTGTTAGCCAGGATGGTCTCGATCTCCCGACCTCGTGATCTGCCCGTCTCGGCCTCCCAAAGTGCTGGGATTACAGGCTTGAGCTACCGTGCCCAGCCTAATTTTGTATTTTTAGTAGAGACAGGGTTTCTCCATGTTGGTCAGGCTGGTCTCGAACTCTTGACCTCAGGTGATCCACCTGCCTCGGCCTCCCAAAGTGCTAGGATTACAGACCGCACCTCGCCGGGCCCACAAGGGTTACTTTCTAAAGAAAGAAAACACTTGACTTTTTGTCATGGGATAACTAAGTAGTTACTGGCAATAGCTAAAATTTTGAAGATAATTGACAAGGTTGGTATTAATGGTTATTACCACTGGGGGCAAATTCTATCCTCCTCATTTCTTCATGCATTAGATAAGACTCAGATTTCTGACTGAGCCAAGCAGAAATGACAGTAAAGTGTGCCTTGCAGCCCAGGCTGAGTGTGGGAGCTTTTGACAGCCTGTCCCTGGGGCATTTCCCTCTTGGGCTTTGCCACTGGTCTAAGGGATCAGGGATTCAGCCTAGGAATGGGATCCCTGATTTCCAGGATCCAGGAGCTCTGCCTTCCAGCTGTGCCTGCTTTTTATATAGGTGAGGCTTAGGCCAGTCCTGGAAACTCCACATGCTTTCTCGGCTTTTTCTGTAAATGGACTCAGTAATCCAGTTAAAAATCAGAAAGTAGGACCTGGCACGGTGGCTCACGCCTGTAATCTTCAGCACTTTGGGAGAGGGTGGGGTTTCCCCCGACAGGCGGGCGGATCACCTGAGGTCTGGAGTTCCAGACCAGCCTGATCAACACAGAGAAACCCACTCCCCCCCGGCCCCATCTCTACTAAAAATGCAAAATCAGCCAGGCGTGGTGGCGGGTGACTGTAATCCTAGCTACTCAGGAGGCTGAGGCAGGAGAATCACTTGAACCTGGGAGATGGAGGCTGTGGTGAGCCGAGATCACGCCATTGCACTGCAGCCTGGGTGACAAGAGCTGAACTCCGTCTCAAAAAAAGAAAAGCAAACCAGAAAGTAGGCCAGCGCGCCTATAATCCCAACACTTTGAGGGCTGGAGGTGGGAGGCTCTCTTGAGGTCAGGTGTTTGAGATCACATTGGGCAACAGAAGGAGAACCAATCTCAAAAACAAAAAAAGGCCGGGCGCGGTGGCTCAAGCCTGTAATCCCAGCACTTTGGGAGGCCGAGACGGGCGGATCACGAGGTCAGGAGATCGAGACCATCCTGGCTAACACGGTGAAACCCCGTCTCTACTAAAAATACAAAAAACTAGCCGGGTGAGGTGGCGGGCGCCTGTAGTCCCAGCTACTCGGAGGCTGAGGCAAGAGAATGGTGTGAACCCGGGAGGCGGAGCTTGCAGTGAGCTGAGATCCGGCCACTGCACTCCAGCCTGGGCGACAGAGCGAGACTCCGTCTCAAAAAAAAAACAAAAAAGAACTTACATTCTTTCTTTCTGCCTTGAGATATAAATTGATATCCTGTTTCCTTTAAAATTTGGCTGGGCCCGATGGCTCACGCCTGTCATCCCAGTGCTTTGGGAGGCCAAGGAGGGCGGATCCCTTGAGGCCAGGAATTTGAGGCTAGCCTGGGAAACATGGCGAACCCCATTTCTACTAAAAACACAAAAATTAGCCAGGCATGGTGGAGCACGCCTGTAAATCCCAGCTACTCAGATGGCTGAGGCACAAGAATCTCTTGAGGCCAGGAGGCAGAGGTTGCAGTGAGCTGAGATCGAGCCATTGCACTCCAGCTTGGGTGACAGAGCAAGACTCTGTCTCAAAAATAAATTAATAGGCTGGGTGCAGTGACTCACGCCTGTAACCCAGCACTTTGGGAGGCTGAGGCAAGAGGATCCCTTAAACCCAGGAGTTCAAGACCAGCCTGGGCAACATAGTGAGACCCCGTCTCCACAAAAAAATACAAAAATTAGCCAAGTGTGGTGGTGAGTGCCTGTGGTCCCAGCTACTTGGGAGGCTGAGGCGGGAGGATCACTTGAGTCCGGAAGGCAGAGGTAGCAGTGAGTTGTGTTTGCACCATTGCACTCCAACCTGGGTGACACAGCGAGACTGTCTCAAAAATAAACACATAAATATTATAATAGTGCATATATAGAAACCTCATCTCTGGCACTCGGTATCGGCATTGCAGATGAAGTACGGGAGATGACTGATACTCAGTAATGGTGCTGGGAGATTTGCTTTTCCATATAAAAAATATACATTTAATATATATACACACACACACACCCCATCTAGGTTTGTGTAAATATACTCTATGATGTTCATACATGAAATTGCCTAGTAACACATTTCTCAGAACACATCCCTATTGTTAAGTGACCCATGACCATATTGTTGAATGAATCAAAGTATTTCCAGAATTTTACTTACTGGGACAATGTCCATGAAATAATCGCCAGGACCACTGGCCCTGTGCCAAGGACACTGAAACCTTTAGTCTCTAAGCTGCTTTCCTGCTGAGCCATGGGGTTCTCTTTTTGCTCCGTGTTTGTGCAGTCCATTCAATTAATATGCATTAGATGCTGTATGTGTTTCCTGGGTTGCTCTAAGAAGGTAACACACAACTGTGTCCCTCAAATCAAAAGAAAATCATGCTCCTTTAGTTTTTGTTTTTTTGTTTTGTTTTTTTTTTTTTTGAGACAGGGTCTCGCTCTGTCTCCCAGGTTGGAGTGATCTTGGCTCACTGCAGCCTCCGCCTCCTGTTCAAGCAATTCTCCCACCTCAGCCTCCCAAGCAGCTGCGATTACAGGCATAGACCATCATGCCCAGCTAATTTTTGTGATTTTTTTTTTTTTTTGAGACAGAGTCTTGCTGTGTTGCCCAGGCTGGAGTGCAGTGGTGCGATCTCGGCTCACTGCAAGCTCCACCTCCCAGGTTCACACCATTCTTCTGCCTCAGCCTCCCGAGTAGCTGGGACTACAGGTTCCCGCCACCATGCCCGGCTAATTTTTTGTATTTTCAGTAGAGATGGGGTTTCACCCTGTTAGCCAGGATGGTCTCAATCTCCTGACCTCGTGATCTGCCCGTCTTGGCCTCCCAGAATACTGGGATTACAGGCGTGAGCCACCCTACCTGGCCAATTTTTGTGTTTTTAGTAGAGATGGGGTTTTGCTGTGTTGGGCAGGCTGGCCTCAAACTTCTGACCTCAGGTGACCCACCCGCCTCGGCCTCCCAGTGCTAGGATTACAGGCGTGAGTCATCGCACCCAGCCCATTCTCCCCTAGTTCTGGAGGCCCAGAGTTAATCTCTGCCTTCGTCATCATATGGCTTTCCTTTCTTGCATATCTGTGTGGTCACCCATCATAAAGGATTAGGGACACAACACACCCTACTCCAGTATAGCCTGGACTTAACCAATTACACCTGCAATTATATTACTATCAGCCACAAATAAAATTCTCTGTCCCCCAAGTAATTGAATAGACCCTCCCTCTAGACCAAGGGCATTCTAAAGTAAACCTGTTCTAAAGTAAACAGTTCAGCCCCGGATGGGACTAGGTGGCTGGACATGCCTCATTATACCCTCCTGCCATTGTAATTCAGGCACAGCTGACCAGTGTTTAACATCAACACAGACCTTAAGACTGACCAGGGCCAGGCATGGTGGCTCACGCCTATAATCCCCGCACTTTGGGAGGCCGAGGTGGGCGGATCACTTGAGGTCAGGAGTTCCAGAGCAGCCTGGACAATATGGTGAAACCCTGTCTCTACTAAACATACAAAAAATTAGCCAGGCATGGTGGTGTGCTCCTGTTATCTCAGCTACTCAGGAGGCTGAGGCAGGATAATCACTTGAACCCGGGAGGCAGAGGTTGCAGTGAACCGAGATCGCGCCACTGCACTCCAGCCTGGGTGACAGAGTGAAGTCCTCCTTGGGGCTAGGACTTTAATATATGAACCTGCCCAAGGGAGGCTGGGTGCAGTGACACACACCTGTAATCCCAACACTTTGGGAGGCTGAGGTGGGCGGATAACCTAAGGTCAGGAGTTCGAGACCAGCCTGGCCAACGTGGTGAGACCCGCCCCCCCCGGTCTCTACTAAAAATACAAAATTAGTAGGGAGTGGTGGTGGGTGCCTGTAATCCCAGCTACTCAGGAGCCCGAGGCAGGAGAATCACTTGAACCTGAGAGGCGGAGGTTGCAGTGGGCTGAGATCGTGTCACTGCTCTCTAGCCTGGGTGATAGAGTCTCCGTCTCAAAAAAATAAAACAAGGAAACTTGGCCAGGGACTTGTCACAAATCAACCCATAAGAAACACATGCTGTCCACTGGATGCTATCTGAGGTGCCAGGGTATGCAATCCCCTACTTTAGGGGACTTAAGTGGTTCCTGTCCTGCTCGGCTTCCTTTTGTCCCCTTCGGGTGAGGGACAGAGAGGGCTTTTAGGTGTCTGTCCAACTTCTGCTTTGGAATTTGCAAACACAGGAAGAAACTCAGTAAATATTTATTAATGAATTAGTGCAAATTCTTGTTGGCAGCTTGCCAGCTTCTGCTTGGACTTTTATAATGTGAAAGCTGTTGGCTGGGCACAGTGGCTCACACCTGTAATCCCAGAAGTTTGGGAGGCAGAGGTGGAAGGATCACTTGAGGTCAGACCAGCCTGGCCAAAATGGCAAAACCCCATCTCTACTAAAAATACAAAAATTAGCTGGATGTGGCAGCAGGTGCCGATAATCCCACGTGGGAGGCTGAGGTGGGAGGATTGCTTGAACCCAGGAGGCAGAGGTTGCAGTGAACTGAGATGGCGCCCTGCACTCCAGCCTGGGCGAAAGAGCCATCGCACTCAGCCCTCCTCCTGCGTTTTTGTTTTTGTTTTTTTTTCCTTTGAGACAGAGTCTCACTGTGTCACTTGAGGCGCTCTTCCCTTACCCACTGAATGTCCCCAGGAGATCATGTCCCAGTTAAACTGGTATTTTGCCTCTTAGTGCACATCCTTGTACCCATTCACCCAACTCCCGAGATCTTATTGGGAAGCTGCTCATCACCAGCTTCAGGGGTTTTCTTTTTTTTTTTTTGAGACAGAGTTTCCCTCTTGTTGCCCAGGCTGGAGTGCCATGGCACGATCTCGGCTCACTGCAACCTCCACCTCCCAGGTTCAAGCAATTCTCCTGCCTCAGCCTCCCGAGTAGCTGGGGTTACAGGCATGTGTCACCATGCCTGGCTAATTTTTGTATTTTTAGTAGAGACGGGGTTTCACCATGTTGGCCAGGCTGGTCTCGAACTCCTGACCTCAAGTGATCCAGCAGCCTCGGCCTCCCAAAGTGCTGGGATTATAGGCGTGAGCCACCATGCCCAGCCCTTCCCCCACATTCTTTCGTGATAAGGCCCACTGATTCCAAAGCCAAAATTCCTAGTTGCCCAGAAAATCGAGTTCCCCTGTCCTTTAGGGCAGGGATGGCTTCGTCTCGGGACGTGAGTGCAAAATATCTTGGCTCTGTGCTACCAGTGCTGCCAGGAAGGAGAGGGCAAAACTGCATTTCCATTGTAAAGCGATGTTAATGTTCGGCATGCTGCATACATGTCAGCAGCCGACGCCTCCCACTCGGTCACAAGGTACTGGCTCTAAGCGAATTTGCTTAGCTCCCACCAGCTGCTACCAGTGTTTAGTTCTGAGGTTTGTGCATTTTGTGGTTGACATACTAAGGCACAGAGGTTGAGTCAATTGTCCAAACTCACTCAGCTATGAAGTAGATAAGCCTGGATCCAAATTGTGTAACGGACCGTGAGTCCATGCCCAGCACGCCCCACTCACTGCCCCTTGGGTCAGAGGATGAGGGCTAGACATGCAGGGCTAGCTAGAGGCCATTCTGTCCAGCCTGTCCAAGGTCAGCCGCAAGGCCCACCCACTCTGGCAGGAAGACTGCTTGCGGCCTAAAGACCATGTTGAAGGGGGAGTTGGGCAGGGTGAAGTTGGCCAGGTAGACGGTGTCCCCACCTGCGAGGTAGGTGGCCCAGACCCAGAAGGTGCCCACAGTGATGATGGTGTGGTTGCACTGTGTGAGCAGCGCGAAGTCCTTGGCAGGTGAGCCCTGGAGGCCATTGCCAGCGAACACCACGTCCCCAAGGGAGTTGTTGATGCCGTCCCGGCACCAGGCCATGTCATCGCTGGTGACCACAAAGACCGGGAGGCGGCAGCGGGCCCGGAACCAGTCCAGAGCCCGCTGCAGGTAGCCCCAGTCGGCCAGCACCCCCTTCCATACACGCGGCATGACATGGACATAGTCCCCCCGGCGCACATGGACCCCCACGAAGGTCGCCTGCCCTGCCCGCTTGGCCTGCAGGCCCCACAGGAACTTCTGGGCCTCCTCACGCACGTGGTCGTGCAGGGTGAACTCCTGGAGGATCTCGTGGCGGAGGTGGTGGTAGAAGGTCCAGGAGCAGGGGTAGCCTGTGAGGCAGACATAGCGCCCAGGGATGTGGCGGTACTCCTCCTCCATCCAGTCGTTCAGGTGGTAGTTCTGCCAGGGGATCCTACTGGCCGTGGCACTGTGCAGCACTGGCAGGGTGATTCTGAAGATGGGGGCCAGGGTGCTGTGCATCTGGACTGGGATGAAGGCAGGCCGCCCGTTCATCTTGGCCAGGGCGTACAGCGTGGCGTACTCACCCATCTGGTTCCCCAAGAGGCCCTTGGAGTTGATAGTGAACAGCCCCTCTTGGGGGAGGTGTCTTGGGGCCAGGACCACATGGGCTGAGTATTCCCAGCGCGCGGGCACCAGAGCCAGGCGCTGGTGGCAGTGAAAGATGGTGGACACCACAAAAATGGCAAAGAGGAAGTAGAAGGTAGAGAAGGAAGGGCAGGTGGCCCAGAATCCCTTGATGGCTGTGGGGAGGAGAGAGGACATGGTCAGGAGGGAGGGCTGGGGGGACAGCAGTCTCTTCACCCACCCCCTGCTGAAGTCATTCATTCACTCAATCCATCCAAGCCTCTGTTCTGAGTGCCACAGTGCATGGGAGGCTTCAGAGCACAGACCCTGGGGTCTTTCCACCTGAGACTGAGTTCCAGCTGGAATTCCCAGGCTTACCAGCACCTTACAACTTACCAGCACCTTACAAAGTCAAGTTACTGCACCTTGCTGAGCACAGTGGCTTGTTCCTGTAATCCTGGCATTTTGGGAGGCTGCGATGGGAGGATCACTTGAGCCCGAGTTCAAGACCAGCTTGGCCAAAAAAAGTAAGAACCTATCTTTACCAAAAAAAAAAAAAAAAAAGGTGTTTTAAATTAATCAAGCATGATGGCATGCACCTGTGGTCCCAGCTACTTGGGAGGCTGAGATGGGAGGCTTGCTTGAGCCCAGGAGGTTAAGGCTGCAGTCAACTGTGATTGTGCCCCTGCACTCCAGCCTAGGCAACAGAGCAAGACCCTGTCTCAAAAACAAGAAGAAGTTACTGAGTCTCTCTGAGTCTGTTTCCTCACCTATTAAATGAGTATGAGTATACGGAACCATTGGAAAGTGCCAATATTCAACCTGATTTTACCTACACTTACGGCCATTTTTTTCTTTCACTTTTTTTTTTTTTTTTTTTTCTGGCGATGGAGTCTTGCTCTGTTACCCAGGCTGAAGTGCAGTGGCATGATCTTGGCTCACTGCAACCTCCACCTCCGGGTTCAAGCGATTCTCCTGCCTCAGCCTCCCGAGTAGCTGGGATTATATGTACGCACCGCCACGCCTGGCTAATTTTTGTATTTTTAGTAGTGACAGGGTTTCACCATGGTGGCCAGGCTGGTCTCAGACTCTTGACCTTGTGATCCATCCACCTCGGCCTCCCAAAGTGGTGGGATTACAGGCGTGAGCCATCGTGCCCGGACTACTCATGGCCATTTCTATGGTTCTACCTCATAGAACTACCTCATGGGGTTGCATGAAGATTAAATGTGATGATTTTGTAAAGCAGTGCCTCGCATGCAGGAAATGCCCTGTACATGTTGGAAAATCAATGTCTGCACTGGCCAGGCAGGTGCAGTGGTTCACACCTGTAATCCCAGCACTTTGGGAGGCTGAGGCAGACGGATCACCTGAGGTCAGGAGTTTGAGACCAGCCTGGCCAACATGGCAAAACTCCATCTCTACTAAAAATACAAAAATTAGCCAGGCATGGTGGTGGGTGCCTGTAATCCCAGCTACTCAGGAGGCTGAGGCAGGAGAATCACTTGAACCCAGGAGGTGGAGATTGTAGTGAGCCGAGATTGTGCCACTGCACTCCAGCCTGGGTGACACAGCGAGGCTGTCTCAAAAAAATAACATAAATAAAACCAATACTTGCAGAGTATCTATTACATGCCAGGCACGGTGCTCGGGGCCAGGAAGCCAGCAGAGGACAAAACAGGTAAGAATCTTTGGTGCCCGTGCCGAGGGAAAGAGCACAGGTGGGCCCAAGTTAATGGACAAGCTCTGCCTTCTGCAGGCTGGTGACCTGGAGGTGTTATTTAACTCCTCCTCTCCTCCATGAATGGGGCTGCCACACTCGTGCACTGGTAAGTGCTAAGTGTCTCCTGATACTATTAGTGGGTGTGGTAGGTTCAAGCCAACCACAGACTCCTGGACTCCCTTTCCCTTGAATCTGGGCAGGCTCATGACTGCCTTGACCAGTTTAATATGGTGCAAGTGAAATTGTGTCTGTTTCTGGCCCAGGACTTAAGGTACTAACAGCTTTCACTTCTTGCCTTGAGAATGTTCTCTCTGTGCTATCATGTCAAGCCGGAAAGCTCAGCTTTTGTTTTTTGAGACAGGTTCTCACTCTGTCACCTAGGATGGAGTGCCAGTGGTCTGATCACAGCTGGGCTCAAGGGATCCTTCCACCTCAGCCTCCCCAGTAGCTGGGACCACAGGCATGTGCCACCATGCCCAGCTCTCATTTTTTGTAGAGATGGGGTCTCACTATGTTTCCCAGGCTGGTCTTGAACTCCTGGGCTCAAGCAATCCTCCTGCCTTGGCCTCCCAAAGTGCTGGGATTATTGACATGGGCCAGTTTTAGCTTTTGTATGTAGGGCTATGATTATTTATTTTATTTTATTTTTTTGTGATGGAGTTTTTGCTCTGTTGCCCAGGCTGGACTGCAATGGCGCAATCTCGGCTCATTGCAACCTCTGCCTCCTGGGTTCAAGTCATTCTCCTGCATCAGCCTCCCAAGTAGCTGGGACTACAGGCACCCACCACCATGCCCAGATAATTTTTGTACTTTTAGTAGAGACAAAGTTTCACCATGTTGGCCAGGCTGGTCTTGAACACTTGACCTCAGGTGATCTACCCACCTCAGCCTCCCAAAGTGCTGAGATTACAGGCGTGAGCCACCACGCCTGGCCAGCTCTTTTTTGGGCAACCACTTTGAGATATAATTCATATATCATACCATTCACCCACTTAAAGTATAATTCATATATCATACCATTCACCCACTTCAAGTGTGCGATTTAATGGCTTTTAGTATATTTACAGAGCTATGCAACGAGCACAATTTTGAGTATTTGCATAATCCCCCACAAAAAAAACCCCACACCCTTTAGCCATCTCCCCACAATCTTCCCTGCCCCTTGTCCCCCCACCAACTAATCTCCTGTCTCTATGAATTTGCCCATTCTCTATTTTTCATGTGACTGTAATCACACACTCCATGGTCTTCTGAGGCTGGCTTCCTCACTTGGCACCGTGTTTTCAAGGTCCATCCACGCTGTAGCACGTGTCACAGCCTCACACCTTTTCTTTTTCTTTTCTTTTTTTTTTTTTTTTTGAGACAGTGTCTCACTCTGTTGCTCAGGCTGGAGTGCAGTGGTGCGATCTCGGCTCACTATAACTTCCACCTCCTGCGTTAAAATGATTCTCCTGTTGCAGCCTCCCGAGTAGCTGGGACTAACAGGTACAGCCACCACGCCCAGATAACTGCCTCACTCCTTTCAAAGCTGAAAGTCCCATTGTTGGGGTTGACCACAATTTATTCACTCATCAGGTGACAGGCACTGGAGTTGTTTCCAGTTTTCAGCTATTGTGAATAGTGCCGCCATGAACCTGCGTGCTGGGTCACAGGGTGAACTCTACATTGAATCGTTTCGGGAGCTGCCAGGTGGCTGCCCCAGTTTCTGTTTCCACCAGCAGCACGGGAAGGCCCCATTTCCCGGCCTCGCTCGCCATCGTGTTTGGTTGTGGTGGGTGTGCAGGGCCATCTCACCATGGGGCCCTTGGTCCTGGTCGTCACAATGGGATGGATGGTCCCTTCTCCGGGGGCTGCTCTTTCCGAGTCTCCTCCAGCTCTCCCCAGGGCTCCCAGAAGGTCCTCTGCTCCCAGCCTCTACCATGTCCTGATCGGCTTTCTCTTTTCCCGTTGTCCACACCTCTGACCAATGTCCTGTGGTTCCCCTGTGGCCACTCCAATGGCTACAACTCAGCAGTCATCCCCTCACCCCTCCCACCCCAGTCCTGCTGAAGCCCTGGTTGGCATGGGCTCACCCCCAAAACTTCTGGCTTCTGCCTCACCCCTCCCGGCTCCCCATCTCTCCCTCCACCTGTCCCCTTAAACACTGGGGTCCTGCAGGCCTCCTCAGCTCTCACCCTCCTCAGCTCTCATCCTCCTCTATTCCAGGGCTCCTCACTTAGTTCCTCTGACCCTTTTGAGAAGCCTGAACACTCTGGGCCCTCCTTGAAGGCCTTGTGTGGGTCCCCAACAAGGCCAGCTGGCCTAAGGCCTAAGATAAATGCCTCTGGCACTGCTTTAGTTTCCAAAAAGTGAATTAAATCTGCCCGAGCCCTTTTCCACTGAGCTGGTGAAAACTGTGTCCCAAACATGATCTTGCCACCCATTCAACTCAGGGTCCTGCCCCACAGAGAAGGGGCAGGTCCCAAGGCTAGGGCTGGGGTCAGGGGGGTGCAGGGCTGGGACGAAGCCTGGGCTACTGGCCAAGGGAAACCAGCTCAAGACAAGGGTGCTCCCCCGCGGGTCCATCTTCATGTTGTGTGATTCGTGCAGTTGCGTTGAGACAGGCCCCACACTTGCTTTAATGATCTGGCGTCGCCATCTTAAAGTCCTTCATCAAATCTAAACAAGGGATCTTGTGTCTGCATTTTGCCTCAGGCCCTGCAGATCGAGCAGTTGGATACCGCGGCTGCCCTGGCTTTTCCTGGAGTCTCAGGTGCTCCCTCTTGTGGCTGTTCTCAGCCTAGACAACCAGAAAGCCACAGAAAAGCACCGGCCAAGGCCGAGGCTGCGAGGGTGCTGGCAGGCCAGGCCCATCTCGGGGCTCGCTGTCCTGGCCCATGATTCCTTGTCAGCCATTTTCCGCAGGGGGAGGGGCAAACGCCAACCTGTCCTGAACTCATCTGGGACAACCCTGGCTTGGAGGAGGGTCATGTGGCTATTTGCAGACTTTACTTACTTCTCTTACTGTGAACACCCATGTGCTTTGCTGCCTAAAACAACATGTTTGACAATGTGATGCAGCCCAGACCTGCCATGGGTGCCATGTCACATACAGACTACACGTCCGACAACGGGGCCAGAATGCAGAAGGTTCTGGAACATGACTGTCCCAGAGAGCTAAGAACCTGTAGGCATGTCAGCTCATTTAGTCTGCACGACCCCCTGTGCCCACCATGAGGAAGGTCCATTCTTTCATCCTCATCTAACAGATGAAGAAACTAAGGCACAGAGAGGTTAAGGAGCTTGTTCTCGGTCACACAGCTAGGACAGAGGGTTGGATTTGAATCCAGCCAGTGTGGCTGGGGTTACCATCCCGGCCTTTTTGAACACGTCCAGGGAGGGCAGGCCCTACCCAGCCACACTCTGCCCAGTAACTCCTGCGGTGTGACCTGCCCTGCCTCGTGGGGCCTCTGTTATGTCTGGGTCACCGAGGCAGGGGTTGGAGGTCTGTGTGAGCCCAGCACTGGGGGTCTCTCTGGGTTGAACCCACCTCAGAGCTGTGCCTTGGGCAGGCCCGGCCTTCTGTGGAAGCTGAGGGTGAAGGTCTCCAGCCCTTAAAGAACTCTCCCCGACAAAAAAACAGTCTCCTTCCCAGCTTGGGGCACTATTTGCTTGGCTCTGGCAACTCTGTCTCTTCTTCCCCGCCTGTCCCCAGGTACCCGCAGGGGCACAGATCAACTCAGGCAGCTCAGGCTGCAAAGAACAAAAGTGTCCCTCCAGGAGCCGGAGCTTAAAGAACTTCGCCCAGGTGGGGAGGAAGACGTAGCAAGACCTGAACCTTCTTCCTCAGTTTTCTGTGGCAGCAAAGCTGGGTTCTGTGCTGGCCGTGGCCTCAGCAGAAACGCCCTCCATGTCACCCCACTTACATCTGCAACTCCCGGGCCCCTGTGGCCACTTTCCCACTTGCTTTGCTCCAAGGCACTTGGCACCTTCCAACAATCTAGAGCAGTGAAGGACCTGCACTGCTGGGGTCTCCCCCTCCCTCTCCGGACGCTGAGCCTGACGATGCCGGGGTCTGTGTTCCGAGCGCACACCCCGGGCAAAGTCCCATACAGGGAGAGCTCAGGCAGGGTCAGTGGAAGGACCCACACCTGAATCCCGAAGTTCCCCTCTGACTGGCACAGCCTGGGCCCCCAGTTCTGACACGCCCCCTCTGATACGGGGGCGTCTCAGCCCCATTCAGTCCTCCTGCAGCTAATGCCCCTCCCACCTTTCGGAGTGACTCCCTTCTTTCAAATTCGATGTCCCCGTCCCGCTCCTGCCGAATCTGACCCCCTCCAACGTGGTACCTAAGGGTCCAGAATCAAGGGTTGCCTTGGCTGTGCCCTCGCACCCCCTGGGGCAGGCCTGGGGCAGTGGGTCCCAAGCCTGTCAGGATTGGGCCCACACTACAGCACGATAAACGCTGGAGCCACCCAGGGCAGCAGGTGCCGTGCCCCAACCCCACGAGGCCCTTGCTTTTCTCAGCAGGAAGTGACAGAAAACATTATCTTTTTTTTTTTTTTTTTTTTTGAGATGGAGTCTGGCTCTGTCGCCCAGGCTGGAGTGCAGTGGCCGGATCTCAGCTCACTGCAAGCTCCACCTCCCAGGTTTATGCCATTCTCCTGCCTCAGCCTCCCGAGTAGCTGGGACTGCAGGCGCCCGCTACCTCGACCGGCTAATTTTCTTGTATTTTTTAGTAGAGACGGGGTTTCACCGGGTTAGCCAGGATGGTCTCGATCTCCTGAGCTCGTGATCCGCCCGTCTCGGCCTCCCAAAGTGCTGGGATTACAGGCTTGAGCCACCGCACCCGGCCTGAAAACATTATTTTTCTAGTCAACCCATTGGGAGATGGAATACAATAGACACCAACATTTGCATGAAAATGTTACGATGAAAGCACTGAGGCCTCACAGGACACCGGCACTGGGGAGGTGCTTTTGAGCACCCCGGGAGTCCCCGCCTTCTCCCTCTGCCAGAGAAACACGGGCCCAGGTGTTCTCAGCTCCTTTGTCACCTTCCTGCCATCTTAGAAAGTGACTGAGGTCTTTTGAATTCCGTGGGCCGGTCTGAACCTTCCAAGAGCACAGATTTTTACGGCTTGAAAATGACTGACCTTAAGGCTCAGTGAACCCACAGCTGACCGAGGGTTCCAGAGGGGGAGGAGGAGGGGCTGGCTTGGGGTCACACAGACAGAGGCAGGGGCTGAGCAAAGTTCCCAACAGCGACTATCTCCCAAAGGTCAGCCCCTGCCCGATTGGCCACCACAAGGCGGGGCTGAGCCAGTGGGCAGGGGTGGAGTGGGATGGAGCGGGAACTGGCGGCCTCCCGTCCTACCTGCGGTGAGCCTCCTAGGCCAGGCTGCTCGGGGCTGTCCTGCTGCTGGACCGTCAGGGGCAACGGCGCTCACGTCCCACACCGTTGCGGGTGGCCTGGCTGGCAGGGGTCCCTGTGGGGATAGCGTGGCTGCGGTTGGTGAGGGGATTGGGGCGGGAGGGGGGTGGCGGTGTTAGATTCTGCGGGCTCTGCTCTGAGCCCCCGCCCAGCCCAGAAACCCCACTAGCCTGGGGCCTGAGAACAGCCACGCCACTCCCTCCTAAGAGCCCACTGCGCCACAGCTTGGAGGAAGAGCCTGCAGGGAACTGGCTGCGGGACGCTGTCTTCTTGAGTGCAGGTTTGGCCAATGTGGGGGCCTCAGGGCTCGTGTAGGGGGTGCATGCCAAGAGCCAGGGAAAGGAAGCCTGGGTCCCAGATGGACCCCACGCCGTCCAGGCAGGCCTCCTATGGATCTGCTGGGAGCAAGGCTGGACTCTGTTTCTTAAAGGGGGGTATGGGCTCTCTGTGGGCCACGACTGGTTTCTGGATCCCCCAGGAACACTAGGAAACTCACATCCTGGTTCCTCAAGGTGCTAAGGGCCAGAGATTGCCACCCCCTGAACTATCCAGCAAGAGAGAAAGGGGACATGGGGGGCTGGTCCTTAACAGGATGCTGCTGAGGGCCAGGCAGGCGGCCGTCACCCGAGTGGGTGCAAAATGGCGCCAGGCTCCTTGGGAGGGCAGACGGCGAGGCCTGTCATCTGGGGCCAGGGGAGGCAGCGTCCGCATGTGGCCAACAGCAGTGGGGACATGGGCTGTGAGGCCAGGCTGGGGCAGGTGTGGCCTACCCCTACCCCCAGGGTGCCCTAGAGATGCCCAGCCCAAGGGCATGCCTGGGTGCAGATTCAGAGCCAAGGGCCTGGAAAGGCTCCGAGGCCCCCAGTTCACAGTGAGCTCCTCATGAGAGGCTGCTGGAAGGGGAAAGTGGGGGCATTTCAGAGTCCAGTCCTTCCCGGCTCCTGCCATTCCTGGGGTCTGGGCTTCTGCCCCAACGGGCTCCCTGGCTTCTGGCACCCCACCCTGTCCCAGCTCCTGCTTTCCTGCCTCTCTCTTCCTCATTACCCACCACCCCCAACATCTGTTCCCCCATCTGCTCTGGGGAACTCTGGATGGGTAGAGAAGGCAGAGACTCTGGTCTCTAGGCCCTGAGGCCCAGGACAGAGGGTGGGGGCTGAGGTGAGCAGAAAGTCCCAGAACTCTAACTTCCGGTCCCCACAACCCTGAGTTCTGAAGGGAACCCAGGTGTCTGCTTCCCCTGATCCCATGGGGATCCCACTGTCCCGCTCCCAAGCCCCAGAGCCACCCAGGTTCCAGCTCCCAGCATCCCTTTCCTCAGCTCAGCTCTCTGGGCTTTGCACCCGGGTGGGAAAGGGTTAAGGGTGGGGCACTGGGGGTGGGTGGGTGGCAGAGAGGCCGGGTTGTTTGGTGATAATCCCCTTCCGTGCCCAGGGTGTGGAAAACAAGGTTAGGGCCCCATGTGGGAAAGGCCATGGCTCTGATCCCCGCAAGCCTGGGCCTGGGTCTCTCACTTCTGATCCCCGCAAGCCTGGGCCTGGGTCTCTCACTTCTGATCCCCCGCCAGGCAACCCTAGCCTGTCCCCTTCCCTCCCCTCCCCAGGGCCTGCTGGGCTGGGTGTCTCTGAGACCACCTGCCTGCCTATCCCAGCCCCCAGGCTGTCCGAGCCTCAGTCTCCCGGCTCCCTGTGGCCTCTGGGTGCCTGGCCTCTGTCTCGGCCTCTCGGCCTCCTGTCTGTTCCTCTGTCTTTGCAGCAACTTCTGTGCTGAGCCCCTTCCCCGGGCTGGCTATCCTCTCTCTGCCTCTGTCCTGTCCTCTATTTCTTTGTGACTGAGTCTTCATCTATCCCTAAGCCCCCTCTCCTGCCCAGCTCTGCTTTCTCTGTGTCCCTCTCTAGGTTTCCACGTCTGCTGGCCTTGGCCAGCCCCTCTGCTCCAGCCGCTCACCGCTCCCCAGGGCCCCCTGCCCCTCGACACTGACGGATAACTCTGGGGTGTTAAGCTACGGATTAGTTCAGGCAAAATTCTCGATTTTGTCTGCGTTCTTTCCCCTTTGGGTTATGTAAACAGTAATTCTCCCCAGATGGAACTATTTTCCTCGCTTCCATGCAGCCGGGGACTGGGCCTGGATGGGTTGGGGGTGGAATGCTCTGGTTCCACAGGACGCCTCCAGGAGGGGTAGAGGCTGCGGCTGAGGTCCCCAGCCCAGCCACCTCTCTTCCCTCCAGGTGCTGGCTCTGCTGTGACCATGCCCGTGACCTTTGCCCTCCTGCTCCTCCTGAGCCAGGCCACTGCGGACCCATGCTACGATCCACAGGGCCGCCCCCAATTCTGCCTCCCACCAGTGACACAGCTGACTGCCGTGGCGGCCTCCTGCCCTCAGGCCTGTGCCCTGTCCCCAGGAAACCACCTTGGCCCCGGGGAAACCTGCAATGGCAGCCTGACCTTGGCCCTGGGTGGCTCCTTCCTCCTGACATCTGTCAGCCTGCGCTTCTGCACCCCAGGCCCCCCAGCCCTCATCCTGTCTGCTGCCTGGGCCTCAGGGGGTCCTTGGAGGCTGCTGTGGCACAGACCAGCCTGGCCTGGGGCCTTGGGGGGCCCTGAAAGGGTGACCTTCCACTCCACACCAGATCCTAAGGCCACTGTGGTGGCCAGCCACCTCCGCGTGGAGTTCGGGGGCCAGGCCGGGCTGGCGGCAGCTGGGCTGAGAGGCCGCTGCCAGTGCCATGGCCATGCTGCCCGCTGTGCTGCCCGTGCCCGGCCCCCCCGCTGCCACTGCCGCCACCATACCACTGGCCTGGGGTGCGAGAGCTGCCGGCCGTCCCATCGAGACTGGCCCTGGCGGCCTGCTACGCCCCGGCACCCCCACCCTTGCCTACGTGAGTCCTGCACCCCATACTCTCCCTGCCTTTGCCTGCCTGCCACTGGGTCCTTTGTCCCTACGGAAGCAGGATGTTCCCTTCCCTCCCTGGAACTGGGTGCTCCTTGCCTCTCACCCCACTCTCAGACTCGGTAGTCTCTGTACCTCCTCCCTGCAGCCAGTCCTGTATCTCAGCCACACATGGGCCTGTCTGCTCATGAGGGGCTCAGCCTCTTCTCAACACTCATCAGCCTGTGATAATGGTGATGATGATGATGGTGGTGATGGTGGTAATGGCGATGATGATGCTGATGACAATGGTGGTGATAATGGTGATGGTGGCGGTGATGGTGGTAGTGATGATAGTGGTGGTGGTGATGATGGTGATGGTGATGGTGATGATGATGGTGGTGGTGGTAATGGTGGTGGTGATGATGGTGGTGGTGGTGATGATGATGGTGGTGATGATGATGGTGATGGTGGTGGTGATGTGATGGTGATGATGGTGATGGTGATGGTGATGATGATGGTGATGGTGATGGTGATGTGATGGTGATGGTGATGGTGATGATGATGGTGGTGGTGGTAATGGTGGTGGTGATGGTGGTGGTGGTGGTGATGATGATGATGATGGTGGTGGTGGTGGTGATGATGATGGTGATGGTGGTGATGATGATGGTGATGGTGGTGGTGATGTGATGGTGATGATGATGATGGTGGTGATGATGGTGATGGTGATGATGGTGATGGTGATGATGGTGATGATGTGATGGTGATGATGGTGATGGTGATGATGGTGATGGTGATGGTGGTGGTGATGGTGGTAGTGATGGTGATGATGATGGTGGTGATGGTGATGATGGCGATAGTGGTGATTATGGTGGTGGTGATGATGATGATATAATAACCATTTTCGGCACCCATCCCAGGGCCTGGCTGGATGCAGGTACCTGGGTAATATTTATTGAACAGTTGTAGGGGAACAGGGCAGCTGGATGGTACCTGACTCCTCAAACCAACCACAAGGGGAAAGTATTCGGTCATTAAACACATATTTATCAATCACCTACTGTGTGCCAGGCAGGGACTGTCATCAGGCCCATTTTACAGATGAGGAGACTCAGGGCTAGAGTTCAGAAGTCCCCTGCACAAGGACACACAGTGGCTGCGTGTGGCAGGGCCAGGATCTGAGCTCAGGAAGCCAAGTTCTGGGGTCTCAGCCCATCCCTGCCAAGCTCCTGCCGGGTACTGTCACACCAGGTGCTCTAGGGTGGCAGACAGGAGGTAACAGACAGGAGCACGGCCTTGGTGGCCTGGCAGCCGACTATTTGAGCTTGAATCCCGGCTCCTCTGCTTACCCGCTGTGAGAGCTTGGGCAAGTGACCTAACCTTTCAGTGCCTCAGTTTCCTCCACCATAGAGTGGGGATAGTAACAGCACATCCTTTACAGGCTGTAGTGAAAATTAAATGCATTAATATACGTAAAGCCTTTAAATAAAGCCCAATGTGCTACCTGGCAGAAAGAAACGGCTTCCTGAGCGCCGGCCAAAGTCACCACTCCCCAGCTGAGAAGGTAAGGCTCAAAGAGAGGTCACCTGCCCTAAGTCTCATTGCCAGCAAGGGATTGAACCCAGGGAGCTCTGAGTTCCTAGATGCTGCAACAATCCACTGCTTTATCCAGCTAGACAGGTGCCCCCCAGGAATGTCCCGTGAGACGTTCTCTTTCCCGAAGGTGCTTCCAGACCGGGCCTTCCCTACCTCTCTCCAGCAGCCCCTCCTCAGAGACAGCCGGTGTCAGTTCCTTCTGGCACTGACCCCCTCCCTCCTCCAGCCTGAGACACTTGGTAGAGGGTCTGAGGTCCTGGGAGGTAACTCTACCAACAGACACAGACACACACACGTGTACAAGTGTACCCTGGCCTTCCCTCTCCATCTCCCATGCTCTTTGCTTCCCGGCCCTCTATTTCTTTGTTTTTTCTTTTGAGACGGAGTCTTGCTGTCACCCAGGCTGGAGTGCAGTGGTGCCATCTCAGCTCACTGTAACCTCCGCCTCTGGGGTTCAAGCCATTCTCCTGTCTCAGCCTCCTGAGTAGCTGGGATTACAGGTGCACACCATCACGCCTAGCTAATTTTGTATTTCTAGTAGAGATGAGGTTTCGCCATGTTGGCCAGGCTGTTCTCGAACTCCTGACCTCAGGTGATCCACCAGCCTCGGCCTCCCAAAATGCTGGGATTACAGGCGTGAGCCACTGTGCCTGGCCTCCACCCCTTTATTTCTTCATACATGAAGATCACATGGGCTAACTTACAGACCATCCCATTCTTTGGCCAAATCTTTTACCTAAACAGGTGAGTGAGGGGTGAGACTCACCTGGCCTGAGGATGAGGCGGCCTTCATCCTGGGCCTGGACAGGGCCTGGGTGCTGGGGAGGCTGTCCTCCTGAGGGTCACCACATCCTCCCAGACTGAGCAGGGCAGTGCCCTCCAAACCCGGGTAAGAGACTGACAATGCTGTGGTGGAGAAAGGTCAGGGTGGCCAGGTAAGACTAATGCCTGCGGCAGAGCTGTGGGCTTCACAGACATCCTAGTCTGCATCTCCCCTCCCTCATCTGAGTTTTCTACAGGGGAAGTGAGGTGAAGTGATTACCCTTGGGTCAGAAAGAATCCAAAGCCTGACTCAACCCACTGAGCATCTGAATACCTTTGCTACCTCGAATGCCCACAAAAACCCTGGGAGGGAGGGATCTGGATTCTCTCTAGACAGGGAGAAAAGAGAGGCTGGGAGAGGGCGAGTTGTTTTCCCAAGAACACGCAGCTGTCTGAGCTCCCTGATCATCCCGTGACTCTTCCGGGCTCCCAGGGACCTGCCAGTCCAGTGCTTTCAAACTTCTTGGAGTCAATACACCCTGTCCAAGTCTCTTCAAAGAGTGTCCATGAACCTGGGCAGCATAATGAGTCCCCGTCTTTACACACACAAAAAAAATTTTTTAAGTAGCCTGGTGTGGTGGTGCACGCCTGTGGACCCAGCTACTGAGGAGGCTGAGGTGGGAAGATCCCTTGAGCCCAGGAGTTGGAGGCTGCAGTAAGCTATGATCACGCCACTGCACTCCAGCCTTGGTGAGAGTGAGACCCTGTCTCAAAAAAAAAGTGGTCTATGAACCCCCTGCATCAGCATCTCACTCTGCAGTGCTTGCTGGAAATCAGATCCCTAGGCCCATCAGAAAGCCTAGGGATGAGTCCTGCAATCTGGCTTTTGTTGTTGTTGTTTTGGGTTTTTGCTTTTGTTGTTTGTTGTTTTGAGACCTTTTGCAACAGGTCTCACTCTGTTGCCCAGGCTGGAGGGTAGGGTGCAATCATAACTCACTGCAGCCTCCAACTCCCGGGCTCAAGTGATCCTCCCACTTCAGTCTCTAGAGTAGCTGGGACGTACTGGTATGGGCCACTATGCCCTGCTAATGTGTTTTTAATAAAAACGACAACAAAGCATTTCCCTGGTAATTCTGACGAGTAGTAAGGTTTGAGAGCCACCTTAAAAAACCTGACAAACGCTCCCAGGATAATGCATATTTATTATTATTTAGCATAATCCTCATGTGAGGATTACTGGAGTGAGCTAAGAGCTCAGACTCTCAAGCTAGAAGACCTGTGTTTAAGTCCTGCCTCCAACTACCCGCTAGCTGTACCTCTCTGTGCCTCAGCTTTCTCCCTCTGTAAAATGGGGGTGATAATAGTGCCAGCCTCACAGAGCCCTTGTGGAGATGAAATGCATCAAACACTTAGCACAGGGTGCCCTGCACATGGGAACGCTAGACAGCCAAGTAATTGCTCTCCGCCAGGCCTGGGCTAAGCACTTTCTATCCACTTCATTTCATTTAAGCCTCATGAAGTACACATTATAAATGCCATTTCACAGCCAATCGAATTACAGAAGGGAGAAATCACTTGCTCAGGGAATACAGTCAGAGAGACAGACAAAGCTAACAGGGTCTGATTCCACAGGCCATATCCCACTCTTTTTGTTTTTTGTTTCTTTGTTTTTTTGAGATGGAGTCTTGCTCTGTCGCCAGGCTGGAGGGCAGTGGCGCGATCTTGGCTCACTGCAACCTCCACCTCCCGGGTGCAGGAGATTCTCCTGCCTCAGCCTCCCGAGTAGCTGGGACTACAGACACAAGCCACCACAGCCAGCTAATTTTTATATTTTTAGTAGAGATGGGTTTCTGCCATGTTGGCCATGTGGGTCTCGAACTCCTGACCTCAGGTGATCCACCCACCTTGGCCTCCCAAAGTGCTGGGATTACAGGCTTGAGCCACTGCACCCGGCCTACCCATTTAAAAGATGAGGGGCCAGGCACAGTGGCTCATGCCTGTAATCCCAGAACTCTGGGAGGCCGAAGCAGGTGGATCATGAGGTCAGGAGATCAAGATCATCCTGGCTAACATGGTGAAACCCCGTCTCTACTAAAAACACACACACACACACACACAAAAATTAGCCAGGTGTGGTGGCATGCACCTGTAGTTCCAGCTACTTGGGAGGCTGAGGCAGGAGAATCACTTGAACCTGGGAGGTGGACGTTGCAGTGAGCTGAGGTCGCGCCACTGCACTCCAGCCTGGGTGACAGAGCGAGACTCCATCTCAAAAAAATAAACAAAATAAATAAATAAATAAAAACATGAGAATGGAGATGTCCTGGGAACCAGGCTTAGCTAGAGAGACCCAGGCATTCTCTTCTACCTTGGACACTCACTGCTTCCTTTCATGAGGGCAGGGCCATGGGAAGAAAGGTGGGGACTGGGGAGCAGCATACCTGGCCCTGACGCGCCGCCACCCCATCTTGCTCCTAGCCTGCTCCTGTAACCAGCACGCCCGACGCTGCCGGTTCAACTCTGAGCTGTTCAGGCTGTCGGGCGGCCGGAGTGGGGGTGTTTGTGAGCGGTGCCGCCACCACACAGCCGGGCGGCACTGCCACTACTGCCAACCAGGGTTCTGGAGGGACCCTAGCCAGCCTATGTCCAGCCGCAGGGCCTGCAGGGGTGAGTGTGGCCTGTAGACAGACGTGGGGGGAACAGAGGCAGGGCTAGACTCCTGGGGCTGAGGGAGGAGGGGCTAGGGGCTGAGACTGAGGGAGGTGGGGCTGGGCCTGGACTCCTGGGTCTCAGGAAGGAGGGACTGGGGGCCTGGACTCTAGGCCTAAGGGAGGAGGGGCTGGGGACCTGGACTCCTGAGTCCGAGGGAGGAGGGGCTGGGGACCTGGACTCCTGGGGTTGAGGAAAGAGGGATTGGGCCTGGACTCCCCAGGCTGAGGGAGGAGACACTGTGGAATTAGGAGGGGCATCTGGGGCCCCGATACCCCATGCCCCCAGCTCCTCTGCTCATATAGCCTGCCAGTGCCACCCTATCGGGGCAACAGGAGGAACCTGCAACCAGACCAGTGGGCAGTGCACCTGCAAGTTAGGGGTCACAGGCCTGACCTGCAACCGTTGTGGCCCTGGCTACCAGCAGAGCCGCTCCCCCAGGATGCCCTGCCAGCGTGAGTCTTGAGGGCCAGGCCACAAGCCTGAGTAGAGCGGGAAGGAGACATCCCAGGTCTCCAGTGAGCAGGTGCAGTGAGGGCTGGGGCCTTGGGAATTGAGAGCCCAAGGCTGGAGGCTGGACTCCGGGCCCTCGGATAAGCAGGGACTGAAATTTTGGACTCTAGAGGAAAAGGAGGCTTGGGGCCTGGACGCCTGCGTCCCAGGAGAGGAAGGCAAGGGATGCTTACACTCTTGAGTCCTAAAGGAATAAACACTTTAGAGAGTTTCAGTGCCTGGATTCCAGGGGCAGGGGCGGGGGGATCCTGGGGGAAATGACTAAGAGGTTAATTTCTCCTTTGGTCTCACAGGAATTCCAGAAGCAACAACCACCCTTGCCACTACTCCTGGTGCTTACAGCTCTGGTATGGAGGTCCCTGAGTGGCAAGTGGGACTGGGGATGGGCTGACTGGGTCCCCAGATGGGGATACATGGGTCCCCCATTGAGCCCAGTCCCAAAGGTCTGGGTGCCCCAGCTGGCCATCAAGATGGAATGGAGGGATGGGCAGGGCAGACGGCTGTGATCTAGGCCCCAGGAGCCCACTGCAAACAGCCTGACCCTCCCCAGATCCTCAGTGTCAAAACTACTGCAATATGTCGGACACCAGGGTATATATGAGCCTTCGGAGGTACTGCCAGCAGGACTATGGTGAGTACTGGGGAAGCAAGACAGCTGAAGGCTACACAGCTGGTTCTGATGACTGCTTCTAAGCCACCCCCTTTCTGGCCTTCCACTTTCTCATCTTAAATGGCAAGGAGCGTTGGATTCCAAAGGGCCCCTTCCTGATCTAGAAATTGATGGGGCAGAAGACAAATGGGGAGAGGGAGTGAGCATTCACTACCTTCCTGTGTCTCCTCTTTCTTTTCTTTTTTTTTTTTTTTGAGACAGAGTCGCGCTCTGTCGCCCAGACTCCAGTGCAGTGGCCGGATCTCAGCTCACTGCAAGCTCCGCCTCCCGGGTTTACGCCATTCTCCTGCCTCAGCCTCCCAAGTAGCTGGGACTACAGGCGCCCGCCACGTTGCCCGGCTAGTTTTTTGTTTTTTTTAGTAGAGACAGGGTTTCACCGTGTTAGCCAGGATGGTCTCAATCTCCTGACCTCGTGATGCGCCCGTCTCGGCCTCCCAAAGTGCTGGGATTACAGGCTTGAGCCACTGCGCCCGGCCCTGTGTCTCCTCTTTCACCATGTTCTTGGGCTTGCAGAGTTTCATCATCCCCTTCAGCCTGACATCTCTGAGGGATGGAAGAGATAGGGGAACCAGTTGAGTAGAATGAGCTCTTGCCCTGTCTACCCTATCTCAGAGACCCTTTCTGCTTCCCTTCATGGTCCCAGATATTTGAGCCTTAGTCCCAATCCCCATAAAGACTTATCCCACAGTTCCCTAATCCCCAGTCCGCACCTGCTCCATGACCCTGGGGTCTATGACCTCAGGCTATTCAGCTCTCTTAAGACACTCGGGAGTTCGGCCCAGCCAACAAATCTAGACCAACGCCAGCTATTTATCTCAATGTATAGGACCGCAGACTTCTTCTCCCTCAGGATCCTCATCTGGTCACTAGTGTTCTAGGCCTTCAAAGGTGGAAAGCTTTTCCCCACCTTCCACAGGGATCTCCTGCCTTGCAGACCCAGCTGGCTAGTCAAGAGTCCCACCCAGCCTCTCAGAAAGCACATTTCTCTGGCCGGGCACGGTGGCTCACGCCAATAATCCCAGCACTTTATGGGGGCCGAGGTGGCTGGATCACTTGAGGTCAGAAGTTCGAGACCAGCCTGGCCAACATGGTGAAACTCTGTCTCCACTAAAAATACAAAAATTAGCTGGGGGCGGTGCCAGGATCCTGTAAACCCAGCTACTCAGGAAGCTGAGGCACAAGAATCACTTCAACTCAGGAGGTGGAAGCTGCAGTTAGTTGAGATCACACAACTGCACTCCAGACTGGGCGATATAGTAAGATTCCGTCTCAAAAAAAAAAAAAATTATGTTTTTCTGAATCACTATCAGTATGACCTCAGCCCTCACATTCCAAGGACCAATCTCTTCCTTCTGGTCCTCCAAATTTATCCCAGAGTCCCTCTCCCGGCAATGTGAACCCTCCTTCCCAAGAATTCCACCATTGATACCTTCTGACCCCACTGTATTAGACACCCTGGACCTGCGTCTTCTGCCCTGTCCTCAGCACCACCTACTGTAGTTTAACTCCTTGTCTCAAAGGTGTTTCCTCCAGCGGGCCCCACCCCTCACGATTTAGGGTCAAACTCTCAAAAGTTCAAGGTTTCTCTCCCCAACACCAGAAGCTCACCCACCGATCTCGGGCTCCTGCCCACTGTGACTGACCCCACGGGACCCAGAGGTACCCTGGAAGCTCCCCATGACCCGGGCTGACATCTCCCCTCCCCACAGTTCTTCGGGCGCAGGTGCTAGCGTCTGAGGCGGCGGGCCCGGCATGGCGGCGGCTGGCCGTGCGCGTGCAGGCCGTCTACAAGCAGCGGGCGCAGCTCGTGCGACGCGGCGACCAGGACGCCTGGGTGCCCCGCGCCGACCTGGCCTGCGGCTGCCTGCGCCTACAGCCAGGCACCGACTACTTGCTGCTGGGCAGTGTGGTCGGCGGCCCCGACCCCACGCCCCTCATCCTAGACCGCCACGGCCTCGCGCTGCCATGGAGGCCGCGCTGGGCCCGGCCCCTGAGGCGGCTGCAGCAGGAGGAGCGCACCGGGGGCTGCCGCGGCGTTCGGGCACCCACGTCCAGCCCCAGGCCGGAGCATTAGATGTGGGCTGAGGCTGCCTCGAACGCCAACAAAGAAATTTTGGAGCGACCGGGAGCTGAGCCTTATACCTTGACGGTGCGCCGTAGAGAGCCAATGAGACGTCGCCGAGCCCCGACGTCACTATGCATGCGCCCACGCCACGCAGGCGTGCGGCACTTTTAGCAAAAGGCGGCAAAGAGGACTACTGGTTCCAACTGTTCCTCCTTTGGCTTGTGGCTTATTCCCCGCCAGTGATCTATTTCCCCCAATAAAGTCTCAAATCTTGGGGAATTTTTGTCTACAGACCCCTGATCGATGCTGGCACCGTCTCTGGAGGGAAGCGAACAAGGCCTTGACTCAGTACGCGGAGCTGAAGGTAGGACCACAGCACCACAGCACCCTGACAAAGTGGCCAATCCAATGAGAGCGCTCTTATGACGTCATTGGGTGCTAGTCAGATTGGTGTTGACTGATGATAGGCCAAAGCCCAATGGGCGGGGCTTGGTTGGAAAAGGTGGGAAATCTCACAAAGGGAAGGACAGCAGTTGCAGATTTCTAGAAAATTCCAGATGTAGAAACTTTTGGTTTCTGATTGGCCTCAGGATACGCTCAGAGAAAGGAATTAAGAGACTTTGAGTGACTCATTTTTGAGAGAATAGCCAATCGGAAGCCACAGAGTGGTATGACATAACTTGGTGCTAAGGGGAATTGTATTCCCACCCAACAATTGGCTACCTGCAGGCCAGAGGGGAGTGGCTCAAAAGGCAGGAAGCGGTAAGTACCATGGAATGGAAGGTTACCACGGCCTGGGACCTTCCTTGCCACCCTGACCTCTGCCCCTGCACCCACAGCAAACAACATAATCTCAAATTTGGGTGATCTTTTCAGGAGCGTCACTGAGGGGGTACTCAGAGAGTCTTAGAGGAAGAGATGTGATTTAAGGTCCATTTGTTTGTTTCTTTCTCTTTTTAAAAAAATGTATTTTATTTATAGTTATATTTACTTATTTATTTTTTTGAGATGGAGTTTTGCCCTTGTTACCCAGGCTGGAGTGCAATGGCATGATCTCAGCTCACTGCAACCTCCACCTCCCTAGTTCAAGCAATTCTCCTGCCTCAGCCTCCCAAATAGCTGGGACTACAGGTGCACACCACCACACCTGGCTAATTTTGTATTTTTAGTAGAGATGGGGTTTCACTACATTGCCCAGGCTGGTCTTGAACTCCTGACCTCAGGTGATCTGCCCACCTAGGCCTCCCAAAGTGCTGGGATTACAGGCATAAGCCACCGTGCTCAGTCAAAAATTTTTATTTTATTTTATTTTAATTATTTAGTTTTTTGAGACTGGGTCTCACTCTGTTGCCCAGGCTGGAGTGCAGTGGCTCTATGGTAGTTCACTGCAGCCTTGACCTACTAGGCTCAAGCAATCCTCCCACTTCAGCCTCCCAAGTAGCCAGGACCACAGGCACAGGCCACCATGCCTGGCTAATTTTGTTGTTGTTGGTAGAGACGAGGTCTTGCTATGTTGCCCAGGCTGGTTTCGAACTCCTGGGCTCGAGTGATCCTTCCACACTGGCCTGCCAAAGTACTGGGTTTATAGGCGTGAGTCACCGTGCTGGCCTAAGGTCCATTTGGACCTGGAACAAAGTGGCCAATACAAAAAGCACACTCCTATGATGTAACTGGGTGCTAGTCAGATTTGTGTTGCCTGATAATTTCCTTCCCTGAGAGAAAGGTGGGGCTCTCAGCCAATGGGGAGTCAGGATATGCCATGATGTCACAGGATACTAGGCAGGAAGAAAGGTACCTTCCAGCAAACGTTCTGAATTTGCTCTTGGTTAGATGGAAAAAGGCAAGAAATTGCCTCCAGGAGACTATTTGACACCCATGCCACCAATAAAACGTTACATAATCTGGGGGAACCTCCCCTTAGCCTCCAGATGAACTCAGGGTGGGGGCATCTCTGAAGCAGGAGTCTTTTAAGAGATTTTCTTTTCTTTTTTTTGTAGACATGGGGTCTCGCTATGATACCCAGGCTAGTCTCAACCCCCGAGCTCAAGCAATCCTCCTGCCTCAGCCTCCCAAAGTGTTGGGATTACAGGCGTGAGCAACCGCGACCAGTCTTAAGGGATTTTTTCTTTCTTTTCCTTTCCTTTCCTTTCTTTTCTTTTTTTTTTTTTTTTCTGAGATGGAGTCTCACTGTGTCACCTAGGCTGGAGTACAGTGGAGTGATCTTGGCTCACTGCAACCTTTGCCTCCTGGGTTCAAGCGATTCTCCTGACTCACAGTCTCCTGAGTAGCTGGGATCACAGCACACGCACCACCATATTCGGTTAATTTTTGTATTTTTAGTAGAGATGGGGTTTCCGCATGTTGGCCAGGCTGGTCTCGAACTCCTGACCTCAGGTGATCCACCCACCTCAGCCTCCCAAATTGCTGGGATTATAGGCGTGAGCCACCGTGCCTGGCCAAGGGATTTTCTAAGAAGGGTCCTCTGTTCCAGAAAAACTAAATTCCTTCTCTTTGTTATTTTCATCCTCTTTTGAAGCCAATTCAGTTAGGCATTCACTGCCCCCACACTCCACCTTCATATCCAATCCATGAGCAAATCCTGGCCGCATCTACAAAATATCTCCCACAATTCAACTGTTTTCACCATCTCTATTGCTACCACCTTTGTCCAAGCCACCATCACTGCTCGTCCGGATTACTACAATAGTGCCCACACTGATCTCACCACTACCCCCTAAAAGTCTTCTTCACATAGAAGCCAGGATGGTCACTTTAAAACATGTCAGGACAGACATGGTGGTTCATGCCTGTAACCCCAGCACTTTGGGAGGCTGAGATGGGAATCACTTGAAACCAGGAGTTCAAGACCAGGAAACTTGGCAACATAGCAAAACCCCATCCCTACAAAAAAAAAAAAAAAAAGATAGCTGGGCATGGTGGTGCACACCTGTAGTTCCAGCTACTTGGGAGGCTGAGGCAGAGGATTGCTTGAGTCCAGGAGTTGGAGGCTGCAGTGAGCTATGATCATGGTACTGCACTCCAGCCAGGGCAACAGAGTGAGACCCCATTGCTAAAAATAAACTTTTTTTTTTCTTCTGCATTTTTTAATGCAGAAAAACAAAAAACAAAAAATAAACTCTTGAATGGTTTCCCATCACTCTCAAAATAAAACACAAAGTCCCTGCCCTTCTCTACAAAGCCCTGCATGATCTACCTCCACCACATGACCGATCTCACCTCTTATAAGTCTTCCTCATTCACACTACTGCAGCCACACTGGTCTTCTTCCTGTTCCTTTAAAAACCAAGCACACTTGCCAGGCGCGGTGGCTCATGCCTGTAATCCCAGCACTTGGGAGGCCAAGGCGGGCGGATCATGAGGTCAGGAGATTGAGACCATCCTGGCTAACACGGTGAAACCCCGTCTCTACTAAAAATACAAAAAATTAGCCAGGTGTGGTGGTGGATGCCTGTAGTCCCAGCTACTCCAGAGGCTGAGGCAGGAGAATGGTGTGAACCCGGGAGGTGGGGCTTGCAGTGAGCCAAGATTGTGCCACTGCACTCCAGTCTGGGTGACAGAGCAAGACTCAGTCTTAAAAAAAAAAAAAAAAGCACACTCTGCCCCAGGGCCTTTGCACTTGCTGTTCTCTCATCCTGGAACACACCTTTTCATGTAATGGCAAGCCAGTTTCCCTACTTCATTGAGACCTTCCATTAGGCAGGTTAGGCTAGCTCTGTTGGCTCTACAGAGTTTATTTAGTTCTGGCTGGGTGTGGTGGCTCATGCCTATAATCTCAGCACTTTAGGAGGCCGAGGCTGGCGATCACTTGAGCCCAGGTCTAGACCAGCGTGGGCAACGTGGTGATACTCCATCTCTACAAAAAATACAAAAATTAGCCAGGCATCGTGGTGTGTGCCTGCCTGTAGTCCTCATACTTGGGAGGCTGAGGCAGGAGGATTGTTTGAGTCCAGGAGGTCCAGCCTACAGTGAACTGTGATTGGGCCACGATACTCCAGCCTGGAGCAAGACCTTGTCTCAAAAAAAAAAAAAAAAAAAGAAAAAGAAAACACAAAGTTTCTTTCTTGCTTATATACATGTTCCATGCAAGTTGGCAAAGGCTGGTTTTTCACACAGTCAAGGACCCAGGCTGAGAGATGTTCACCATCTTGTAGCACCAGCCATAACCCAGGGCATCCTTGATCACTGAGGCAAGGCAAGAGGAAAAGCATTGAATGGTCTCATGCAAGCAAAACAGCTTTGGCCCAGCCCTTCCAATCACATTGGGATTACTCATGTGGTCCCACTCAATTGTATGAAGGTGGGGACGTAGAATTCCCTCCCCGTGCCCAGTAACAGAGAAGAACTGTCAAATTCCTTTCCTGTGACTGCCATAACAAATTAACCATAAACTCAGCAGCTGAAACAACACAAATTTATCATCTTACAGCTCTATAGATCAAAAGCCCCACATGGGTTTCACTGGGCTAAAATCAAGGTGCTAACGACGCTGCATTCCATCTGGAGCCTCTAAGAGAGAATCTGTTTCCTTTCTATTCCCAGTTGCTAGAGGCCACCCACGTTCCGATTCATGACCCCTTTTTCCATCTTCACAGCCAACCACGACAAGTTGAGTCCCTTTCACACTTCAAATTTTTCCTGCCTCTTCTATCCTCACATCTCTTTCTGACCATGGCTGGGAAAAGTATTCTGCTTTTAGGGACTCCTATAATTAGACGAAGGGCACCCAGTCTACCACCATACCACCCTAAATGCACCCGATCTTGTCTGATCTCAGAAGCTAAGCAGAGTCAGACCCTGTTAGTTCTTGGATGATGAACTAAGCCCCATCTTGGAGATGGGGCCACCCAGATAATCCAGAATAATATCTCCCCACCTCAAGGTCCTTTTGTTTTGTTTTGTTTTGAGACATTCTTGCTCTGTCGCCCAGGCTGGAGTATAGTGGCATGATCTTGGCTCACTGCAACCTCTGTCAGACAGAAAACAAACAAACAAACAAACAAAACAAATAGAAAAAAGCAAAACAAAACAAAAATGAAAAAATCCCCCCAAATTAGCCAGGCCCGGTGGTTACACATCTGTAATTCCAGCTAGTCGGGAGGCTGAGGCAAGAAAATCGCTTGAATCGAGCAGGTGGAGGTTGCAGTGAGCCGAGATCATGCCACTGCACTCTAGCTTGGGCAACAGAGCAAGACTCCGTCTCAAAACAAACAAACAGACAAAAACCACACAAATCCTAGCACTGCTGAGCCATGTCCCTCAGTTTTCTCATCTATAATATGACATGATAATCGTAATAGAAAATAATCTCCAGGGTATGTTGTGAGGATTAAATTAGTTAATATATACAGTGGGTTTAGAACAGTGCCTAGCGCAGACCGAGAGCTGTATGAGTTTATTATTCATTTATTTATTTTGAGACAGGGTCTTATTCTGTCTTCCAGGCAGGAGTGCAATAACAGAATCACAGCTCAATGCAACCTCGACCTCCCAGGCTCAAGGGATCTTCCTGCCTCAGCCTCCCAAGTAGCTAGGACTACAGGCGCATGCCACCAGGCTAGGTTTGTTTTGTTTTCGCTTTTTTTTAAAATAGAGGCAGGGTTTTGCTGTTGCCCAGGCTGGCTTTGAACTCCTGGGCTCAAGCAGTCCTCCCACCTCAGCCTTCCAAAGTGCTGGGTAATCCCATCACCAGGCGTGAGTCACTGCTCAGGGCCTTGAGTTTGTTATTAATATTATTTAGACCGGGTGCAGTCTTTCATGCCTGTAATCCCTGCACTTTCGGAGGCTAAGGCTGGTGGATCACTTGAGGTCAGGAGTTCGAGACCATCCTGGCCAACGTGGTGAAACCCCATCTCTACTAAAAACAGAAAAATTAGGCTGGGCACGGTGGTTCATGCCTGTAACCCCAGCACTTTGGTGGGGACAAGGTGAGCAGATCACCTGAGGTCAGGAGTTCGAGACCAGCCTCACCAACATGGTGAAACCCCATCTCTATTAAAAATACAAAAAGTAGCTGGGTGTGGTGGCGTGCGCTTATAGTCCCAGCTCCTCAGGAGGCTGAGGCAGGAGAATTGCTTGAACCCGGGAGGTGGCTTGCAATGAGCCGAGATCACACCACTGCACTCCAGCCTGGGTGACAGAGCGAGACTTCTTCTCAACAAAAAGAAAAAAAAGAAAAATTAGCTAAGCATGGTGGTGCACAGCTATAGTCCCAGCTACTCTAGAGGCTGAGGCAGGAGAATCACTTGAACCCAGGAGGTGGAGGTTGCAGTGAGCCAAGATTGCGCCACTGCACTCCAGCCTGGCAACAGAGCAAGACTCTGTCTAAAAATATATATATATAATATATATATATATATAATATATATATGAAATTTAAACACCCAGAGTCCACACCTCCTCCAGGAGACTGGAACCCAGAAGGGGAGATTAGGGAGGATTTTTCTAGGCTCCCAGGGGCAGTGGGAGTTGCAGGCAGGGAGAGAGGGGTGAGGAGGCCAAGAGGGACTGTGGGAACTACCCGGGCCTGTAGAAGCCTGGTGCTGCCGCCTCCCACTCAGGGGCTGGGGAGATGGGAGATGAAAGCATGGTGCAGAGCAGGCCCCATATGTTCCTCATGACCCAAACTTTGTTCCCAGCGCCCGAGACGAATAGGCGTGAAATCCACATCTGGGACCCACCTCCGGCCTGGTCGTTCCCTCCCGTCCTGGGCACCGAGCCCAGTCTGTTTTTGCGCTATAATGGAGGCAGCACAGGTGGCTTCCAGAGCTCCGAGGAGGCCCCCACCCACCTCATGGCATTGCCTGATGGCTTCTCGGAGGAGGGGACTCCTGAAGTATATAGAAGTCTGAGTAGGAATTTGCCCAGCAGAGAAGGGAGAAAGGGAGGCCGGTTAGAGGAAACAGTTTGGCAAAGATCCCAGGGCAGGAGGTCTGTGTGGTGAGAGAAGAGATGAGGCTGGGGACTGGGGGTGGTCAGGGTATATGGGGTCTCTCAGGCCAGGCTGAGGACCTGGGCTTTTTTTCCCCCAGGGCACTGGGGAGCCATGGGAGGTCTGTGAGCAGGGGAGGGGCAGAATCAGCTTTTTGTGAGAGACACACCGTGTTAAAACAGAGTGACACGGGCAATCGTCATCATCACTGAGGTGGCTCAGCTCACTGGGAGAGCCCAGAGAGTACCCCAAACCCAGCCTGCAGGTAAGAAAACTTCTCTGAGGTGAATCTTCAAGGACATTAGAAGAATCTGGTCATGACAAGAAAGGCTGAGGAGGGAGACTCTGTCCAGAGGTACAGGGGAGCCGTGGGAGAGGCAGGGTCCACTCTGAATATAACACAACCACTCAGGGGCCAGGCATGGTGGCTCTCACCTGTAATCCCAGCATTTTGGGAGACCAGGGTGGGAGGATTGCTTGAGGCCAGGAGTTCAAGACCAGTCCAGGCAGCATAGCGAGACCTCTATCGCTACAAAAAAATTAAAAATGACTGGTGTGTTGGCCTGGCGCGGTGGCTGACACCTGTAATCCTAGCACCTTGGGAGGCCGAGGCTGGGGGATCACCTGAGGTTGGGAGTTCAAGACCAGCCTGACCAACATGGAGAAGTCCTGTCTCTACTAAAAATACAAAATCAGCTGGGCGTGGTGGCGCATGTCTGTAATCCCAGCTGCTCGGGAGGCTGAGGCAGGAGAATCGGCTTGAACCCAGGAGGTGGAGGTTGCAGTGCTGGGATTACAAGCAAGAGCCACCGTGCCCGGGGGGCCACAGTCCCTATGTTTTTATTTCATTCACTCACTTATTAATTCATTCAACATATTCTCCTGTGGTTTCCCTGGAAAATTCTGACACCCTGACCTGAGTCAAACTAAGGACTTGCCTAGTCTGGGAGGGTGGGGTAGGAGAGAGACCTGGGTACAATGAGATTTGGTATGATATTCAACAATGGAGGCAGCGCAGGGCACTGTGGGAGCCTAGAAGAAGCACCTGGACATGCCTTGGCGTTTAGGGAAGACGTCCTGGAGGAGGCAAGGCCCTCCATGGGCACTGCAGAAAATCGAAGTGTCACCCAGGCACATGGGAACTGGCAGACTCTCCAGGGAAAGACATCATGAGCATGGTTTCATTCAGTAATGCCTGAGTTCTCTCCTGAGGACCCCTGTACACCAGGCTGTGTGTGCAGTGAGGCTGGGGACTCAGAGATGGGCCAGGCTTGGGCCCTCTGGTGGAACGCATGGGGACACAGTCCCTTTCTAATGAGATGTATGCTCTCATGGAGGTAGCACAGGGCATTGTAAATATTCACAGCAAGCACTGACCCAGCCTGGGGGGTCAAGGAGGGCTTCCTGGAGGAGGAAAGCCCTACATTTTAGGTAGACTCTGCTCTTCCTGCGGTATCAGTCAGCCTTTCACTTTCTGTATAGCTCTAGTTCCTTCATCGCCTCTGCCTCTGTCGGGTTCCATATCTCTCTTTCTTTCTTTTTAAATATTACTAAATAAAAATAGAGATGGAGTTTCACCATGTTGCCCAGGCTGGTCTCAAACTCCTGAGCCCAAGCAGTCCGCCTGCCTTGGCCTCCGAAAGTGCTGGGATTGCAGGTGTGTGCCACCGTGCCCAGCCAGATTCCAGGTCTTATTTTAGTGACAGGTTGGCTGTCACTAAAAATTACCACAAACATGGTGGGTTATCACAACAGAAATTCATTGTCTCACAGCTCTAGAGGTCAGAAGTCCAAAATGAAGGTGTTGGCAAAGCCATACTCGCTCCGCAGACTCCAGGGGCGAATGTTTCATGCCTCTTCCAGCTCCTGGTGGCTCCTGGCATTCCTTGGCTTGTAGTTGCCTCATTCCAGCCTCTGCCTCCGTCTTCACATGGCCTTCTCCCAATCTCACTATGGCTTCTTTAATCTTATAAGGACACTTGTCATTGGATTTAGGGTCTACCCAGATAATGCAGGGTGATTGCATCTCAAGATCCTTAACTTTTTTTTTTTTTGGAGATAGTGTCTTGCTCTGTTGCCCAGGCTGGAGTACAATGCTGTGATCTTGGCTCACTGCAGCCTCGACCTCCTGAGCTCAAGTCATCCTTTCACCTCAGCCTCTCAAGTAGCTGGGACTACAAGTGTGCATTGCCATGCCTGACTAGGTTTTTTATATTTTTTGCACAGGCTGGGCACAGTGGCTCACACCTGTAATCCCAACATTTTGGGAGACTGAGGTGGAAGGATCATGAGGTCAGGAGTTTGAGACCAGACTGGCCAACATAGTGAAACCTTGTCTCTACTAAAAATAGAAAAAGTTAGCCAGGCTTGGTGGTGGGCCCCTGTAATCCCAGCTACTTGGGAGGCTGAGGCAGGAGAATCGCTTGAACCCGGGAGGCAGAGGTTGCAGTGAGCTGAGACCGCACCACTGCACTCCAGTCTGGGTAATGGTGCGAGACTCTGTCTCAAAAAAATATATATATATATATTTATTTATTTATTTTTATTTATTCATTTATTTATTTATTTTTATTTTATTTATTTATTTTTTTGAGACAGAGTCTCGCTCTGTCGCCCGGGCTGGAGTGCAGTGGCCGGATCTCAGCTCACTGCAAGCTCCGCCTCCTGGGTTCACGCCATTCTCCTGCCTCAGCCTCCCGAGTAGCTGGGACTACAGGCGCCCGCCACCTGGCCCAGCTAGTTTTTTGTATTTTTTTTTAGTAGAGACGGGGTTTCACCGTGTTAGCCAGGATGGTCTCGATCTCCTGACCTCGTGATCCGCCCATCTCGGCCTCCCAAAGTGCTGGGATTACAGGCTTGAGCCACCGCGCCCGGCCTATTTATTTATTTATTTATTTATTTATTTATTTGCAGAGATGGGGTCTCATTGTGTTGTCCAGGCTGGTCTCAAACTCCTGGGCTCAAGTGATCCTCCTGCCTCGGCTTCCCAAAGCACTGGAATTACAGATATAAGCCGCTGCACCCGGCCCCTCCCAAGTCTTTAAGGGTCTATTTCTCTCCACAACTCTGTGTCTCTCTCCCTCTCCCCACCTATGGTGGTTTGAAAATTAGTCCCCAAATTCTCTGATACTTTTCCTTTCAAGAGCAGATGATTTTTTTTTTTTTTTTCGAGACAGGGTTTTGTTCTGTCGCCCAGGCTGGAGTGCAATGGCTCGATCTCAGCTCACTGCAACCTCTCCCTCCCAGGTTCAAGCAATTCTCCTGCCTCAGCTTCCTGAGTAGCTGGGATTACAGGCGCACGCCTCCACACCTGGCTAATTTTTGTATTTTTAATAGAGACGAGGTTTCACCATGTTGGCCAGGCTGCTCTTGAACTCCTGACCTCAAGTGATCTGCCCTGCCTCGGCCTCCCAAAGTGCTGGGATTACAGGCGTGAGCCACCACACCCGGCCCAAGAGCAGAGGATCCTAACGTCTTTCCTTTTCAGTGTAGGCTAGATCTAGTGACTCATTTCTGATGCGTGGAATAAAAGGTGTGTGACTTTGGGAGACTAGGTAATAAAAGACTCCAGGTGACTGCAGCCCTGTCCAACAGCTTCACTGAGGGACCCAGAGCTGCCCAATGAAGCCATTCTCACATGCCTGGCCCTCAGGAACTGTGAATACAATAAATGTTGTTTTGAACCACTGAGTTTTAGGGTAATTTTTCACATAGCAACAGATTTTTGTTTTGTTTTGTTTTGTTGTTTTTGAGACAGTCTCACACTTTCGCCCAGGCTGGAGGGCAGTGTTGGATCTCAGCTCACTGCAACTTCCACTTCCTGAGTTCAAGTGATTCTCGTGCCTCATCCTCCCGAGCAGCTGGGACTACAGGCACGCGCCACCACACCCGGCTAATTTTGGTTTTTTGTTTTTTTGTTTTTTTGAGACAGAGTCTCGCTCTGTCGCCCAGGCTGGAGTGCAGTGGTGCGATCTCGGCTCACTGCAACATCTGCCTCCCGGGTTCAAGAGATTCTCCTGCCTCAGCCTCCTGAGTAGCCAGGATTACAGGCGTGCGCCACCACACCCAGCTAATTTTTATATTTTTAGTAGAGATGCGTTTCACCATGTTGGTGAGGCTGGTCTCAAAATCCCGACCTTGTGATCCGCCCACCTAGGCCTCCCAAAGTGCTGAGATTACACGCATGAACCACTGTGCCCGGCCTGATTTTTGTAGTTTTGATAAGAAGGGGTTTCACCACGTTGGCCAGGCTGGTCTAGAACTCCTGACCTCAAGTGACCTGCCTTCCTCAGCCTCCCAAAGTGCTGGAATTACAGGCGTGAGCCGCCATTCCCCAACTATTTTTTTCTTTTTCATAAAAAATAGAGACAAGGTCTTACTATGTTGCCCAGGCTGGTCTCAAACGCCTGATCTCAAGTGATCCTCCCTCCTCAGCCTCCCAAAGTGCTGGGATTACAGGCAAGAACCACCAAGCCTGGTCAGCAACAAATTATTAGTATGTACCTTTCCTTCTTGTGTTCTTTCTTTGTGTCTCTCTCCATCCCTGACTCTCTCTGGGTGTCTCTCTCCATCTCTAGGTCTTTGAACGTCCATTCCAAGGTCTTTGAACGTCCATCCCAATTCGCTCTCTCTGAATGCCTCTTTCTGATTCCTTTCTAGTCTCTCCCATCATGTCATTTGCTCTGTTTCTGGTCCTCTCTCCCTCTATCTGGGTCTGTCTGTCTCTGTCCATCTGTTCCTCTCTGTTGATGTCTCTTTCTCTGCACGAGCGTCTCTATTTATAGATGTGTGTGCGCCTGTTCCCAGGTCTGTGTCTCTGGCTCTGTGCGTTTCTTTCCTTTTTCGTTTCCTTTTTTTTTTTTTTGAAATGGAGTCTCACTCTGTCACCCAGGCTGGAGTGCACTGTCAGGATCTCAGCTCACTGCAGCCTCCCTGCCTGTTTCAAGCCATTCTCCGGTCTCAGCCTCGTGAGTAGCCGGGATTATAGGTATGTGCCACCACACCTGGCTAAGCTCACTACAACCTCTGCTTCTCGGGTTCAAGTGATTCTCCTGCCTCAGCCTCCTGAGGAGTTGGGATTACAGGCACCTGCCACCATGCCCAGCTAATTTTTGTATTTTTTATTAGAAACTGGGTTGCACCATGTTGGTCAGGCTGGTCTCGAACTCCTGACCTCAGGTGATCCACCCACCTCGACCACCCAAAGTGCTGGGATTACAGGCGTGAGCCACCGCGCCCGGCTAATTTTTTATGTATTTAGTAGAGAGAGCATTTGGCAGTGTTGGCCAGGCTGGTCTCAAACTCCTAGCCTCAAGTGATCCACCCACCTCGACCACCCAAAGTGGCTGGGATTACAGGCGTGAGCCACCGTGCCCGGCTAATTTTTTATGTATTTAGTAGAGATGGCGTTTGGCAGTGTTGGCCAGGCTGGTCTCAAACTCCTAGCCTCAAGTGATCAGCCCACCTTGGCCTCCCAGAGTGCTGGGATTACAGGCGTGAGCCACCGCGCCCGGTCTATGTCTCTCCCTCTTTGTGTCTCTCTCCACCTGTACTGATGTATGTGTATCTCTTTCTATGTCTCTCTGTCTCGTTAATGTTTGGTGTCAGGCTGGGCAAGGTGGCTCATACCTGTAATCCCAGCACTTTGTGAGGCCAAGGCAGGAGGATTCCTTGAGCCCAGAGGTTCCAGACCAGCCTGGGCATCATAGCAAGACTACATCTCTACAAAAAATAGTTTTTAAAAATTAGTCTGGCATGGTGGCACGTGCCTGTAGTCCCAGCTACTTGGGAGTCTGAGGTGGAAGGAGTGTTTAAGCCCAGGAGGTTGAGGCTGGATCAAGCCGTGATCGCACCACTGCCCTCCAGCCCGGGTGACATTGCAAGACCTGTCTCAAAAAAGAAAAGAAGGCCGGGCGCGGTGGCTCAAGCCTGTAATCCCAGCACTTTGGGAGGCTGAGACGGGCGGATCACGAGGTCAGGAGATCGAGACCATCCTGGCTAACACGGTGAAACCCCCGTCTCTACTAAAAAATACAAAAAACTAGCTGGGCGAGGTGGCTGGCAGGCGCCTGTAGTCCCAGCTACTCGGGAGGCTGAGGCAGGAGAATGGCGTGAACCTGGGAGGCGGAGCTTGCAGTGAGCTGAGATCCGGCCACTGCACTCCAGCCTGGGCGACAGAGGGAGACTGTCTCAGAAAAAAAAAAAAAGAAAGAAAGAAAAGAAAAGATGACATTGAGCAGTTTCACTATCATTAGACGGGGTGAAAAATAACAAATAATAACAACAATAATATGTGGTGGCTCTGAGGCTGGGTGTGGTTGTTCATGCCTGTAATCTCAATGCTTTGGGAGGGCCGAGGTAGGAGGATCCTTTGAGGACAGGAATTTGAGACCAGCCTGAGCAACATAGCATGACTGCATCTCTTCCTCCCAAATACAAACATTTGGTGTCTCTCTCTGTCTTCGGATGGTTCTTTCTCTCTCTTTCTGTCTCTCCCCACCCCACCTGCTGCCTGGTCTCTGAGTTTCTGAGTCTGTCTGTCTCTAAGTGTGTGTCTCTATGTCTCCATGTCTCGCTTTGTCTCTGTGTCTCCTTTTCTGCCTGTATCTGTATCTCTCTCATTCATTCCTTCCCCTTCCCGCTCCACCCGCCTTCTCCCCCTCCGCCTCCTCTCCCTCCTCCTCCTCCTCCTTCACCTCCTCCTCCTCTTCCACCTCCTCCTCCTTTCCCTCCTCCTCCCTCCTGCCTGGCGGTTTGTTCTTGCCTCTCTAACCCTCTGTCCCTCTGCCCTTCCTCTCCGTATCCATCTCAGGCTCCCCTCCCCTCCCCAGCCTCCGCAGCTCTGGGTCCTCACCTCCAGCTCTCCGCCTCTGCCCTCCCGGCTCCTCCTCTCTTCCTCTCTCTCCCTCACCAGGTCTCTGCCTCCCCCTCCCGGCGAGCAGCGCTCACTGCACTCCAGGCTCCCAGGGGGATCCCCTGGCCCCGTTAAGGCAGCCCCAGGCAGGGGACCCAGTGGAGCCCTGGGGCGGGGAAGGGGGACTGCGGGCGCTGGGGCAGCTCCAACCTGGGTCCCCGCGAGCAGGAGGACCCCGCATCTGCCAAGGCCGGCGGCCCCTGGTATGGAGACTTCCGAAGCCTCTCCCAGCTCCACCTTAAGCGCCCCCCTTCCCCTTCCTGCGGAGGATGGGAACAGCCAGCTCGAGGCCCCAGGTGTCCCGGCCACCCCCGCCCGAGTGGCCCCAGAGCCGCTGGAAACCGAGGACAAGCCCCCTACCACCTTCCGAATCCTGCCCCTTTCGCACCCCCCACCCCCAGCCAACCCGAGGAGTGTTTGCTGCTGTGAGATCGCCTGCTCCCCACACCCAACAACAAAATTAAATAACACCACGGGAGAGAAGAGAGGGAGGGGGAGGAGGGAGGAAGGGACTAGAGAGAAGAGAGACTGAAACTGGGAGAAGAGGCAGGAGAGGAGGAGGTGGGGAGAGCACGAAGCTGGAGGCCGACACAGAGAGAGGGCGGGAGGAGGTGAAGAAGGAGAGAGGGGAGAAGGAGGAGGAGGAGATGCTGGATGGATACCTGGAGTTAGGTGGCTTGGGAGAGCTTTATGAAAAGAGAACGGAGAGGGGGTGTGGGTTAGGAACCAAGAGGTAGCCCTGGGGGCAGCAGAAGGCTGAGAGGGATAGGAAGATCAGGAGCTAGAGAAAGACTCGAGGGTTCCGGGAAAAGAGGAGAGGAAAGAGGAAAGGCACAGAGAGACGGGAGAGGAGAGTGGGTTTGAAGGGGAGGGGTCTCAGTCCCTGGCTGCTCTGGCATTTGGGGAACTGGGACTCCCTGTGGGGAGGAGAGGAAAGCTGGAAGTCCTGGAGGGACAGGGTCCCAGAAGGAGGGGACAGAGGAGCTGAGGGGGGGGGCAGGGCGTTGGGCAGGGGTCCCTCGGAGGCCTCCTGGGGATGGGGGCTGCAGCTCGTCTGAGCGCCCCTCGAGCGCTGGTACTCTGGGCTGCACTGGGGGCAGCAGGTAAGACCTGGGGTTCCCGGCAGGATCCCCCGAGGGAGGTTGGAGGTGGGGGTGCCAAGGAGAGGGATTCAGGCTGCTCTCTTCTCAGCTCACATCGGACCAGCACCTGACCCCGAGGACTGGTGGAGCTACAAGGATAATCTCCAGGGAAACTTCGTGCCAGGTGCCGCCAAGGCGGGGACCCAGGAGTCCGGCCCTCCCGGCGCCTCTTTCTTCAGACTCAGGAACCTGGGTTCCCAGCTCCCTCCTCCCCTCAGGACCAGGAGTCCCAGCCCCCTCCTCTGTCCCTCAGGAGTCGGGCCAGCCTCTGAACCCCAGGGGCTCACCATGGGACATTATACATGCGCATTTCAAGTAGTGAGTGGGAGTGAGTGGAAGGAAAGTGTGGGGGTGGAGATTACGTGTGTGTTTGCCGGGAGAGGAAGGTCCTGGCTCCCGCTAGGAACCGGAGGCTGGGTGGCCCCGTCCCCCACCTTGTCCAGCCCTCTCTTGCAGCTTCTCTCCCCAACACATTAATAATAATCCAGCTGTGGGACAAGAGAGATAAAAAAGAACTACAACTCCCATGGGGCTCTGGGGTAGGTAGGCAGCAGAGGGGTAGGCTGGTAGCCCTGGGGCCTGCTGGGAGTTGTAGTTCCATGTACGATGGCTTGATGGGTTGGATCGGCTAGGCACGGTGGCTGACGCCTGTAATCCCAGCACTTTAGGAGGCCGAGGTGGGTGGATTACCTGAGGTCCAGAGTTCAAGACCAGCCTGGCCATTTTAGCGAAACCCGTCTCTACTAAACTTGGAAACTATTCCAAGATTCTTCTAGGACCCAGGATTCTGGATCCGAGCCCAGTCCTCCCTCAGACCCAGGAGTCCAGGTCCCTAGCCCCTCCTCCCCTGGGATCTGGGAGTCCAGAGCACAGCCCACTCAGCAGATGCCAGCCCTGGGATCCAGTCTCTATTTCTGACTCCTTGTCCTCCTACTCCGACCCCACCCCCAGGGCCTCCTTTCTGGGGCCTGGTGAATGCAGCGTGGAGTCTGTGTGCGGTGGGGAAGCGGCAGAGCCCCGTGGATGTGGAGCTGAAGAGGGTTCTTTATGACCCCTTTCTGCCCCCATTAAGGCTCAGCACTGGAGGAGAGAAGGTAAGGGGCTTGGAGGGAGGAGCTATCGAATCCACTGGGGATGGGCATGAGTAGAGACTGGGGAATGGGGTGCTGAGGTAAGAGAGTAGCCTTGGGGGAGGAGGGGACACCCAGTGGGTGGAGAGAAGGCTGCTTACACTGTAAAATGGATCACCCATTCTTCCCTTCCCAACCATGGCCCCCTGGTCTCCCCATCTCTGCAGAAGCAATTAAAAGTAGAACATTTCCTGTGCCAGGCAGATTTAAAAGCTTGATGAGCCTCTAATCTCATAACCACCCCACAAAATGGGTACAATTATTATTATTATTATTTTGAGATGGAGTTTTGCTCTTGTTGCCCAGGCTGGAGTGCAATGGTGTGATCTTGGCTCACCGCAACCTCCGCCTCCCGGGTTCAAGCAATTCTTCTGCCTCAGCCTCCCAAGTAGCTGGGATTACAGGCATGCACCACCACGCCCAGCTAATTTTTTGTATTTTTAGTAGAGATGGAGTTTCTCCATGTTGGTCAGGCTGGTCTTGAATTCCCGACCTCAGGTGATCCATCTGCCTTGGCCTCCCAAAGTGCTGGGATTACAGGCATGAGCCACCATGTCCAGCCAAAATGGGTACAGTTATTAACCTTATTATATACATGCAGAAACTGACACACAGAGGTTGAGTTACTTGTCTAGGATCACACAGAGAGCCAGCACTGACATTCAAACCAGGCAGTGTAGCATGAATGGTGGGACCTGCTTTCCAATACCATGCTGGGAACCATACTTTTTTTTTTGGAATTGGGATCTCACTCTGTGGCCCAGGCTGGAGTGCAGTGGCCCAATCACAGCTCACTGTAACCTCAAATTCCTGGGCCCAAGTGATCTTCCTACCTCAACCTCAAAAGTAGCTAGGACATGCCCGGGTGTGGTGGCTCATGCCTGTAACCCCAGCACTTCGGGAGGCCGAGGTGGGCAAATCACGAGGTTAGGATTTCGAGACTAGCCTGGCCAACATGGTGAAACGCTGTCTCTACTAAAAATACAAAAATTAGCCGGTTGTGGTGGCATGTGCCTGTAATCCCAGCTACTAGAGAGGCTGAGGCAGGAGAATCGCTTCAACCCGGGAGGCAGAGGTTGCAGTGAACCGACATCCTGCCACTGGACTCCAGCTCGGGCGACAGAACAAGACTCCGTCTCAGAAAAAAAGAAAGAGGGAGAGACAGGGAGACAGAGAGGGAAAAGAAGGAAAAAGGAAGGAAGGAAGGAGAGAGAGAGAGAAAGAAAAGAGAGAAAGAGAAAGATGAAAGAAAGAAAGGAAAGAAGGAGAAAGAAAGAAAGAAAAGAGGAAAAGAAAAAAGAAGCCAGGACTGCAGGCATATGCCAGTATGCCTGGCTAACTATTTAAGTTTTTTGTAGATGTGGGGTCTCACTATGTTGTCCAGGCTTATCTTGAACTCCTGGGCTCAAGCGATCCTCCTGCCTTGGTTTCCCAGGGTGCTGGAATTACAGCCGTGATCCACCATGCCTGGCCAATACCATTTATTATAAGAACCAGGATTACCTTTCATTTAGCTGCCCCAGCCAAAAGCCTTAAAGCCATTTCCCATCCCATCCTCTCTCTCTCACATCCATTTCCAATCCATGTTCTTTCTAGACTTGCTACTAAATATTATTTAAATCCTTTCACCTATGACGTCCTCTACTGCCCCCAGTCTCATGCAGGCACCATAATCTCTCACCCAGACTGGTGGCGTAGCCTCCTCACTGGCCTGCCCCTGTACTCCCTGCAATCCATTCTCCACCCCACAGCTAGAGAGATGTTTAAAACACAAATGAGATCATATCACTCCTGCTCACAATCCTCCTATTAGGATATGTAATAATAGCAAACATTTACATAGCACTTACTATATGTTTGGCACTCTGGCAAATGTGTTATATATATGCAGTTTATTTATTTATTTTTATTTATTTATTTGAGTTGGAGTCCCGTTCTGTTGCCCAGGCTGGAGTATAGTGGCACGATCTCGGCTCACTGCAACCTCCGCCTCCTGGGTTCGAGCAATTCTCCTGCCTCAGCCTCCCGAGTAGCTGGGACTACAGGCACATGCCACCACACCCAGCTAACTTTTGTATTTTTAGTACAGACAGGGCTTCACCATGTTGGCCAGGATGGTCTTGATCTCTTGACCTTGTGATCCACCCGCCTCAGCCTCCCAAAGTGCTGGGATTACAGGTGCGAGCTACTGCACCTGGTTAATCTTTTTATTTTTAGTAAAGATGGGGTTTTACCATGTTGGTCAGGATGGTCTTGATCTCTTGACCTCGTGATCTGCCCACCTTGGCCTCCCAAAGTGTTGGGATTACAGGCGTGAGCCACTGCGCCCAGCCTATTTATTTATTTATTTATTTATTTATTTATTTATTTATTTATTTATTATTGTTGTTGTTGTTTTCTTTTTGGAATGCCCTTCTCTCTGTTCTTTTGCAAGTCACCTCTGCTTATCCTTCGGGTCCCCATTAAAATGTCACCTTTGGCCAGGTGCAGTTGTTCATGCCCATAATTCCAAGTGTTTTTTGGAGGCTAAGGCAGGATGATGACTTGAGCCCAGGAATTTAAGACTAGCCTGGCCAACACGGTGAAAACCCATCTCTACTAAAAATACAAAAATTAGCTGGGTGTGGTGGCACACGCCTGTAGTCCCAGTTATTCCGGAGCCTGAGGGAGGAGAATCATTTGAACCCAGGAGTCAGAGGTTGCAGTGAGCCAAGATCCTGCCACTATACTCCAGCCTCAGCAACAGAGCAAGATTCTATTTAAAAAAAAAAAAAAGAAAAAGGACCGGGCGCGGTGGCTCACGCGTGTCTGTAATCCTAGCCCTTTGGAAGGCTGACGCGGGTGGATCACCTGAGGTCGGGAGTTTGAGACCAGCCTGACCAACATGGAGAAACCCTGTCTCTACTAAAAATACAAAATTACCCGGGCATGGTGGCGCATGCCTGTAATCCCAGCTACTCGGGAGGCTGAGGCAGGAGAATCGCTTGAACCCAGGAGGCAGATGTTGCAGTGAGCCCAGATCGTACCATTGCACTCCAGCCTGGGCAACAAGAGCGAGACTCCGCTTCACAAAAAAAAAAGACTGTAGTAATCAGAAAATGTAAGCGTGGGAAACGGGAAAGAAAAGATCTCTCCCTGCCCCCGTGACAGCTCCTCCCTCTCCCACAGCTCCGGGGAACCTTGTACAACACCGGCCGACACGTCTCCTTCCTGCCTGCACCCCGACCTGTGGTCAATGTGTCTGGGGGTCCCCTCCTTTATAGCCACCGACTCAGTGAACTGCGGCTGCTGTTTGGAGCTCGCGACGGAGCCGGCTCGGAACATCAGATCAACCACCAGGGCTTCTCTGCTGAGGTAGTGACCACTGATTGTTTACCGGCGACCCTCCACCCTGAGTCACCCCAGTTCCTCCCACCTCACCCTGGTAGTGCCTCACCCCATCCTCCTCCACAGAACTGGCCTCCCACTCTAAGCACTAATCCTCAGCCTGATTCGGGCCCCCAAAGCTGGGTCATCCTCTCCTCCCCTTCTGCTGGGGGACCCCATGCTCTGTGCTACCCCCAGGTGCAGCTCATTCACTTCAACCAGGAACTCTATGGGAATTTCAGCGCTGCCTCCCGAAACCCCAATGGCCTGGCCATTCTCAGCCTCTTTGTCAACGTGAGCGTAGGCGAGACTCCGAGGGAGGGAGCTCTTGGGTGCCTGGAACCCGGGGTCTGAGGGAAGAGGGGTGCTGGGAGGCCCAGACTCCTGAGTCCTGGGGGAGGAGACAGTTGAGGGCTTGGACTTCTGGGCTCCTGTGTCCTCACCTTGTACCCCCATACAGGTGGCCGGTAGCTCTAACCCATTCCTCAGTCGCCTCCTTAACCGCGACACCATCACCCGCATCTCCTACAAGAGTAAGTCCACGGCGTGCTGGAGCCAGTGGTCACACACGAGGGGGTATTCAAGAGTGCCGCCCCTCCTTACTCTGGTCTGATATTCCTGCAGATGACGCCTACTTTCTTCAAGACCTGAGCCTGGAGCTCCTGTTCCCTGAGTCCTTCGGCTTTATCACCTATCAGGGCTCTCTCAGCACCCCGCCCTGCTCCGAGACTGTCACCTGGATCCTCATCGACCGGGCCCTCAATATCACCTCCCTCCAGGTGACCCTCTGTCCGCACCGCCCTTCCTAGGCCTGGGTACTCCACTCACTGGCCTGGGTATCCCCTTGTTCACCTGCCCTCCCTCTCCTCATAGACTGAATTTAAGGAGGTAAGAAGGTCAGACCACCCTTGGGGGTGGGGTGGGGCTGAGAACAGGCCCCGCCCACCTGCTCCCAGGGGCGGGATTTCCCGCGTGACGTCACCAAGACCGTTCACTATTCACTCCCAGTTTCCCACCCTCCTTCCATGGCAGATGCACTCCCTGAGACTCCTGAGCCAGAATCCTCCATCCCAGATCTTCCAGAGCCTCAGCGGTAATGGCCGGCCCCTGCAGCCCTTGGCCCACAGGGCACTGAGGGGCAACAGGGACCCCCGGCACCCCGAGAGGCGCTGCCGAGGCCCCAACTACCGCCTGCATGGTATGGTCCAGTCTGCACCCGCTCTATGTCTTGGGCTAACCCGCTTATATGTGTCTCCCCTTGGTGTCTCCATGTGATTCAGTCCCATCCCCCTTCCTGCGTCTGTATGGTGTAGCCTCCTGAGCTGTTTCTTTTTCTCTCTCTCCCTACATATCAACGTGGTACAGTCCACCTCCCAGCCCTAGGTCATTGCTGTCCCACGATTTGTCTTTCCTCTTCACTGCTTTGTAACTTGGTCTATAACCCTTGACCCCTGCCTTCCTATGGTCCGATTACCTACTGTTCTGTTCTTCCTATTACTGTGAATTTCCAAAATGGTACAATTTGGATCCTCTCTCCCTTTCCAAGTCGTACTACTCTACGCTGTTCCACAATCTTATGCTTCTTTCCCCCTTACTGAGAATCTACAAGGTACAACCCCTTCCCTCCACCTACTGCCACCCTGTGGTTCAGCCCAGGGATCTCACCCCCCGGCTTCGCAACATGGTACAGTCCACACCCCCCATGAAGACCTTCAAGTAGTTCAGCCTAATGCTGAATCTGGACATCCCGATTCCCCCCTCCTGTTGGCTTCTTGTGGTTCAGCCCAGTGTTTCTCGACCTGGTACATTCCGGTTCCCCGCTCGCAGACTTCCGATGGTAGAGCCCTGCGCGGCCCAGCCCACGCCCCCTGCACGCCCCCTGCCCCTTCCATCCTAAACTGACGCCTCTTGCCGTTGTCCTCTGTCTTACAGTGGATGGTGCACCCCATGGTCGCTGAGACTCCCCTTCGAGGATTGCACCCGCCCGTCCTAAGCCTCCCCACACGGCGAGGGTAGTTACGCCTAAAACAAAGCTATTAAAGGGGCAGAACACTTCTTGTTTCTCAGTGGTCTGATTCTAGGCGCGGTGGGGAAACATTTGGGTATTAAAGAACAGACTTCTTCCGGAAACCAATCTTCCTCTTTCTAAGCCTCCGCTACTCGGCTTTTTTGGCTTCCTGCTTCTCGAAACCATCATTGGGACCGCGGCCCCTTTAAGCGGCGCCCCTCTTCCCCCATCACACCCCTGACCACCAGGCAGCACGAGCAGAGCCATGTGCTTCCCCCTCCCGCCTGCCTCATTGGCCCAAACTGGGTCACGGTCCCGCCCCCAGTACCGCCTCCCATTGGGCAAATGTAGGTCAGTGTCCCGCCTCCCACCGAAAGGCAAGGCAACTTCACGCGCTGAGACCCTCACGCGCCCTCCTGGGCCCTGGCGTATCCAGAGGCCCCATTGGCTGTGCGTCTCAAGGGGTCGGAGACGATTGGCCCGTGTTTGCAGCCGGAGGGAGGCACGCGGCTGGGGTGCATGCCCACAGAGGCGGGCGAGGCTGGACGCGCCGGGCGGGGACCCGGAGGAGGGGCGCGCGCTGTGGCGTCGGGTGTTTTGGTTCGGATTTTTTTTCCGCGAAAGAAGTTTGCTTTGGCCACGCCTCAAGGCGGCCGCCTCCTCCTGCCCCCTCCTCCGCCCCTCCGCGCACACCTCTCGGTGCAGATTGCAAAGCGCCTTCCGTTGCGAGAGCTGCAGATTTTGCAAGAGCCAGGCTCGCCCACCTTGTAGAAGGGGCTCCTTGGGTCCCCTCTCACCCTCGGTTGCAAAGGGCCGGCCGCTTGATTTGGACACCCCCTCGCCCAGACTGCATGATCTCCCGGGACCCTTTAGAGTTGCACGTTTCTGCACCGAGGACCTCAAATTCCCGTCGCTCCTAGGATTTGCAGCGTTCTGGATACTGGAGGGTTGCAGGCTACACTCGCCCGCCCCTGGGCAGACAGTCGTCCAAACCACTGGAGTGTGCCGGTGACTGGCAGGCCAGCCCTTCGCCTCTCCATGAACCCGTGAGCCTGGGGGCAGGTGCCAGGCGATGGCGCGGCCTGTGAGCGACAGGACCCCGGCCCCTCTGCTGCTGGGCGGCCCGGTCGGGACACCCCCTGGCGGGGGAGCGCTGCTTGGGCTGCGGAGCCTTCTGCAGGGGACCAGCAAGCCCAAAGAGCCGGCCAGCTGTGAGTTCTAACCCCCATCTCACCCAGTTCGGACACCCCACCCCCTTAAGGCCTCAAATGCCGTTGGGTGGGGGGTGGGGGCCCAGAGACACCTCCTGTGTGGGGAGAGTCCATCTTCCCAACCTTAATCTACTCAATTACTCAGGTGTTTAGGCTCCTAGATCCCTCAGCGCCCAGGACCCAAAAGCGCCAGCTCTGAAGCCCGTCCACCCTAAGGTCCCCAAAGTCCTCCTCCCTCGGTTCACAGGAGTGTAGGCCCCAGCCTCCTCTTCCTTTGGTCCGGGAGTCTGGACCCCTGGGGTCCCAAGGAAGGGGTGTGTCGGGTGCTCACACGGTGGTGACACGGGCTTGGGCGGGGCGTCATGGGGTCACATGGAGTCTAGGGATGAGGAATGTGCCCCAGGAATGGAGCCCCTTCCTGCCCCTTACAGATGGTGGGGGAGGGGGAAGGGGGTACAGCGCGCAGGGGATGGGGTTGGGTAATTACAGCGGAATTACAGAGCTGTCATTTTTTTCTCTCACCTGCCCAACCCTCCACCTACTCTCTCCCTGCCCCCCCATTCCTGAACTTCCGTCCCTCTTTCGCTGGGTCGCTGTCTTTCTGTATCTCAATCCCTTCCCGGCATTCTGTCCCCATCTCTGTGAATCTGTCCACCTGTCTCTGCCACCCCCGTCTCCGTTCTTTCTGGGTCTCTCTCCCACTCTGCGTCTCCGTCCCTTCATTTCCCGTCTCTCCTCTCCGACTCCCCGTCCCCTCTTTCTCTGGATCTCCGCCCTGTGCCTCTCGGACTCGGGGTCTCTTCTCCCATCTCTATCTGCCCTCCCTCACCCTCATCCCAACCCGTCTTTCCCGGCCCGCAGGTCTCCTGAAGGAAAAGGAGCGCAAGGCGGCCCTGCCCGCAGCCACAACCCCTGGGCCAGGCCTGGAGACTGCGGGCCCGGCGGATGCCCCGGCTGGGGCGGTGGTTGGCGGCGGGTCCCCGCGGGGGCGCCCGGGGCCAGTTCCCGCCCCGGGTCTGTTGGCGCCACTGCTGTGGGAGCGCACACTGCCGTTCGGCGATGTGGAGTACGTGGACCTGGACGCCTTCCTGCTGGAGCACGGGCTCCCGCCCAGCCCGCCGCCCCCCGGTGGCCCGTCGCCGGAGCCGTCGCCCGCGCGGACGCCCGCACCCTCCCCAGGGCCGGGCTCGTGCGGCTCGGCTTCCCCCCGCTCCTCTCCTGGGCACGCCCCCGCCCGGGCTGCCCTCGGGGCCGCCAGCGGCCACCGCGCAGGTGCGGCGAAGGGGGCGGGGCGGGTCCTGACGGGGCGGGGCTTGGACTCAGGGGGCGGGGCCGTGCGACGCTGGGGGCTGGGACCGTGGGACCCGGCTGCGGCCCCGAATTTTGTGTCCAGTTGTCGAGCGGTGTCGTGGGAGGGGGCCAGATTCTGTGTCTCTTAATGGGTCAGAAACTTGGTTTTATGGCTCCATAGGGGAGGAGAGACTTGAACCCTAAATTCCAGGAAGCCTGCCCAATGAGATTTTGTGGGTTTTTCTGTGGGACATGGGGACAAAGGATGTGGATAGTCGTGAAGCCAGAACTGGAAGTCCGGAACACCAGAGTTATTTACTGGGCAGTGGACTGACCCCAGAATCTGGGCCCATAATCGATGGAACTGGGATAGGACTGGAGCCCCTAGGTCCTTTACAGGAGCAAAGGAGGGGCACAGAATTCTGTTTACCCAGGACATAAAAGACTGGCAGCCCAGTTCTTGGGTCCCCCAGTGGGGCGTGCTGCAGCCCTGGGTCCCAGAGTTATTCAGAAGGGAAGACGTTAGGGATCTTGTTTCTGGATTCTCCAACTGGGGCTAGGGCCAAGCTTCCTATATTCCTAGGAGAGGCCTGGGATCCCAGAATTGTGGTTACCGCAGTGGCGGGGGGGCCTGGGAAGGTCCAGGAGGCCGAGGCTCCCCGGAGAGCGGGGGATTCGGATCTTTGGAGGGTGAGATGTTGGAGCTAAGTGACTAGAAGAGCAAGAGGAAAGATGTTTCCCTTTGGGCATATTGAGGTCTCCAGGGACGGACTGCAGTTCGGGAATTCCCGGGCACACCTGCCCCAGGTCCGACCTCCGGGCCGAACCAGGGCCCTACCCTTCCCAGCCGCACATTCCTGCGCCACGTGAGTCTCCCCTCCCTCCTCCGCGCTTCACGCAGGCGCCTTCACGCGCGAGGGGGCGGGGCCGGGGAACGTGAGGGCGCCGATGGCAGGGGGGCCTGGAAGGGAGGGAGGAGGAGGGAAGCAGGCGTCAGCACGTGACTCGGCCCTGAACCTGTGTCCTTAGCTGGCCCCGGCTGGCTGGTGCTTAAAGGTACAGGCGCCTTCTTTCGAACCAATCTTCTGGAATCTTAGAGCAGCTCCTCTCCTCTTCCCTTACTCTTCCCAGCGAGTAGCTCTTAGACTGTAACTTGAGAGCTTTTCAGTGCAGTAGATTGTTTTTCTCTGGACGATCTGGGGTCTAAGCTTAAGTCGTGGATTCGGTAAGTAGGATTCAGGCTACACTGTGCATCTGAAGTCCTGAGGTTTTAGAAGCAATAGCTCCATCGCTTCTCGGCCTTTTGGCTAAGATTAACTGTAGAAGCAATAGCCCTGATTCATGTGTTACCTAGGGCAAGTCAGTTATGACTGGGACTCAGTTTCCTTGTTTGTAAAGATGGATATGGCTCGCCGGGCGCGGTGGCTCAAGCCTGTAATCCCAGCACTTTGGGAGGCCGAGACGGGCGGATCACGCGGTCAGGAGATCGAGACCATCCTGGCTAACACGGTGAAACCCCGTCTCTACTAAAAAATACGAAAAGCTAGCCGGGCGAGGTGGCGGGCGCCTGCAGTCCCAGCTACTCGGGAGGCTGAGGCAGGAGAATGGGGTAAACCCGGGAGGCGGAGCTGGCAGTGAGCTGAGATCTGGCCACTGCACTCCAGCCTGGGCGATAGAGTGAGACTCCGTCTCAAAAAAAAAAAAAAAAAAAAAGATGGCTCCATGATCTCTAAACATCTTTATGGCTTGGGGGAACCTTAATTTTTCTTGTTATTTTGGAGACGGAGTCTTGCTCTGTTGTCCAGGCTGGAGTGCGGTGGTGTGATCTCGGCTCACTGCAACCTCCACCTCCTGGGTTCGAGTAATTCTCCAGCCTCAGCCTCCCTAGTAGCTGGGCTTACAGGCAGCCGCCACTGCACCTGGCCAATTTTCATACTTTTAGTGAAGATGAGGCTTTGCCATGTTAGCCATACTGGTCTCAAACTCCTGACCTCAGGTGATTCGCCACCTTGGCTTCCCAAAGTGCTGGGGTTATCAGCGTCCGAGGGAACCTTCATATTTTATATTAGGGAGATTAGTCCCTGGCCAAATTTATGCTAGATCCCAGAAGGGCTTTCCATGTGGCTATGATACCAGAGCAAGAGGTAGCTTCTGGAAACCCCCTCCCTAAAATACACACTTAGCTGACACGTGCTGTTTCCCCAAGGCCTGACCTCTCGGGACACACCCAGCCCTGTGGACCCAGACACCGTGGAGGTGCTGATGACCTTTGAACCCGACCCAGCTGATCTTGCCCTATCAAGCATTCCTGGCCATGAGACCTTTGACCCCCGAAGACACCGTTTCTCAGAGGAGGAACTTAAGCCCCAGCCAATCATGAAGAAGGCGAGGAAAATCCAGGTGCCAGAGGAGCAGAAGGTGAGCAGAGCTGGATGTGGGACATAGGCTTGACTGGAGACATGCCCCATAGCCAGGGAGGGGCCTTTTCTCACATTCAGGCCTGGGCTTCTCACTGGGATTAGTGCTCAGCCTCTCCTGGCCTGCAGCCACGGATTAGTTCTCCTTGGCCACGGGGCACAAGGGGGCAGGGGCCTGAGGTTTATGAAGATAGTGTCAGCTGGGCGAGGGGTCTCACTCGTGTAATCCCAGCACTTTGGGGGCTGAGGCAAGAGGATCGCTTGAGCTCAGGAGTTCAAGACCAGCCTGGGCAACATGGTGAAACCCCATTTCTACAAGCTACTCGGGAGGCAGAGGTGGGAGGATTGCTTGTACCTGGGAGGTTGAGGCTGCAGTGAGCCAAGATTGCACCACTGCACTCCACCCTGGGCAACAGAGCGAGACCTTGTCTTTTTTTTTTTTTTTTTTGAGACGGAGTCTTGCTCTGCCGCCCAGACTGGAGTGCAGTGGCCGGCTCTCAGCTCACTGCAAGCTCCGCCTCCCGGGTTCACGCCATTCTCCTGCCTCCGCCTCCCGAGTAGCTGGGACTACAGGCGCCCGCCTCGTCGCCCGGCTAGTTTTTTGTATTTTTTAGTAGAGACGGGGTTTCACCGTATTAGCCAGGATGGTCTCGATCTCCTGACCTCGTGATCTTTTAAGACAAGGTCGCCGGGCGCGGTGGCTCAAGCCTGTAATCCCAGCACTTTGGGAGGCCGAGACGGGCGGATCACAAGGTCAGGAGATCGAGACCATCCTGGCTAATACGGTGAAACCCCGTCTCTACTAAAAAATACAAAAAACTAGCCGGGCGACGAGGCGGGCGCCTGTAGTCCCAGCTACTCGGGAGGCGGAGGCAGGAGAATGGCGTGAACCCGGGAGGCGGAGCTTGCAGTGAGCTGAGATCTGGCCACTGCACTCCAGCCTGGGCGACAGAGCCAGACTCCGTCTCAAAAAAAAAAAAAAAAAAAAAGACAGTGTCACTGTGGGGTGCTGACTCTGCCAGCTCTGCTACTTCTACTTGTAGAGACTTGGAGCTTCTCCTATTACTTGGATCCAGAACCCTCAGTGGGTCAGGTCTCAGGCTCCACCAGGCCCAATTGCGAAGGACAGTCTTCCTTGGCAATGGGATATCAGCCTGTGGCCTGTCTCTCCTTAGCAGGCCTTTGATCTCTGATGTGGGACTTCCTTTGGAGTGATTGCCTTTGGCTAGGATGCAGATTCGGCCAGCCCCTTTAGGACTTGTTTCCTGGGCCTGGGCTTCTCACTGGTGGGAGGCTTCAGGCTTCTGTTAACAGCCAGGGCCACTTTCTGATTTGGGATGATTTGAGCAGTGATTGCATCTTTGCATCTTTTTTTTTTTTTTTTTTTTTTTGCGATTACTAGAGTCGTCCCTAGCAAGAGTTGCTTGGGCTTCTGTTACAAGACTTTGTCATTCCAGGCCAGGCGCGATGGCTCACGCCTTGTAATCCCAGCACTTTGGGAGGCTAAGGTGGGCGGATCACTTGAGGTCAGGAATTTGAGACCAGCCTGGCCAACATGGTGAAATCTCGCCTCTACTACAAGTACAAACATTTTCCGGGTGCAGTGTCTCACGCCTGTAATCCCAGCACTTTGGGAGGCTGAGACGGGTGGATCACGAGATCAGGAGACCATCCTGGCCAATATGGTGAAACCCCGTCTCCACTAAAACTACAAAAATTAGCTGGGCATGGTGGTATGTGTCTGTAGTCCCAGCTACTTGGAAGGCTGATGTAGAAGAATCGCTTGAACCTGGGAGACAGAGGTTGCAGTGAGCCGAGATTGTGCCACTGCACTCCAGCCTGGTGATAGAGCAAGACTCCATCTCAAAAACAAAAGCAAACAGGCCAGGCGTGGTGGCTCACGCCTGTAATCCCAGCACTTTGGGAGGCCGAGGCGGGCAGATCACCAGGTCAGGAGATCGAGACCATCCTGGCTAACATGGTGAAACCCTGTCTCTACTAAAAATAAAAAAAAGTAGCCAGGCATGGTGGCGGACATTTGTAGTCCCAGCTACTCGGGAGGCTAAGGCAGGAGAATGGTGGAGGTGGAGCTTGCAGTGAACTGAGATTGTGCCATTGCATTCCAGCCTGGGCAACAAAGTGAGACACCGTCTCAAAAAAAAAAAAAAGAAAAAAAAATTAGCCAGACATGGTAGCAGGCACCCATAATCCCAGCTACTCAGGAGGCTGAGGCAGGAGAATCGTTTGAACCTGGGAGGTGGAGGTTGCAGTGAGCCAAGATCATGCCACTGCACTCCAGCCTGAGTGACAGAGCAAGACTCCATCTCAAAAAACAAGACTTTGCCATACCGTTGTGCAAGACATAGCTACTTGAAGCAGCTAGGACCGGTCTATAAGTCAAATCTACACCAGTTGTTTCTCCTGCTAGAGGGCCCTGTTGCTTGCGACTGGATTTACCCTCACAAGCAGGAACCGGGCTTTAATTAAATGGTGGAGTGGAGAGCATCTCTCTGAGCCCAGTGGTCCTTAGTTACTAAGGAGGAGTCCTCCTTAGGAACCAAATTCCAGGATGGGAGGACTTCAGGTATAATCCTCTGGGGAGGTCTCAGGATAGTCCCCTTTCCTAAGGGACAGCTCTTCTCTCACTCAGGTCCTGGTGGGGAGGAGGCTATTCTCTGGCCTCAGTTCAAGGCCAGCAGGTCAGAAACTGGCCATAGCCATTGAAACCACTTAGACCTCACTTTTGTTTCCCAAGGATGGATGAGGTTGCTTTGGCAACCAGGTCAGAAGGCCCCAGCTCTGGGAGGATTTTATGGGACACCAAACCCCATCACCAGGGCACCAAGCTTTCCTTAGCAACCAGGATCTGGAAAGGCGATGTGCAGGGCAGTGCTTTTCAATGGGAGAAGCCCTCAGACCATGAAGGCCTTGTTGCTAGGGAACAAGCATCCTTAGCAAGCAGGAGCTAACTGCAGGCCCTTTATCATGTGGGGAGGGCTGGGGCCTGCTTTGCAGAGTGGAGACTTAAAGTGAGTTGCTTAAGGGTGGGGGTCTATCTTGTGCCTTTACTGTTGCTAGGGGCCCAATCTCCTTAGCAACCAGGGCCCTAGAAAGGCAGACCCTTGGGTACCTATCCCAGCAGAGACCTGGTATGGTTTAGGCCCGGCTGCTGTGGCTCCCGTCCTCTCTCGCTGGGACCTGGGTCCCTCTGGACCTCAGTGCCCTCCCCCTCTCCTCCCCCAGGACGAGAAATATTGGAGCCGGCGGTACAAGAACAACGAGGCAGCCAAGCGGTCCCGGGACGCCCGGCGGCTCAAGGAGAACCAGATATCGGTGCGGGCGGCCTTCCTGGAGAAGGAGAACGCCCTGCTGCGGCAGGAAGTGGTGGCTGTGCGCCAGGAGCTGTCCCACTACCGCGCCGTGCTGTCTCGATACCAGGCCCAACACGGGGCCCTGTGAGGCTGCCCCACATCCCCACCTGGCGGAGCTCTCCTCCGCCTTGCTGAGACTTAACGCCTTGTTCCCTCCCTGCCCTGTGGCCCACGGGCCGGCCAGCTGGGTGCCCCAGGGACGTGATAATGCAGATAAATACATTTATATTTTTAAGAAAAAGCGAACCTCCCCCCTCCCTTGCGGGGGCGGGGAGGGTCCTCTGTGTGTCCCCGGCACGTCAGGGACCCCATCCTCCCACCGCCTCCGTTAACACGATCCTGAATAAATCTTGAGAACCCCAGAGCCAGCTGTTGTGGAAGAGGAGGGCAGCTCCCTGGCATACTGGCTACAGCCCGTGGGCAGCTCCGGGCTGCCGTCCATAGAGGGCAGGCGCTGCTGGAAGAGCTGGAGTCTTGAGTCCTCCCGCGGGCTGTCGGATGGAGGAAGGGCAGAAGGTCTGAGAGGAAGGAAGCGACTGCCTTTATTGCATAGACCTTTTCAATTGCTTTTTAGATTGGGGACGGAGGACGCGCATGAGGCGAACAGGGGATATGAATTTCCCCACCCCCACCCGCGGGGGGAGGAACATTAGTGCAAATCCTAGCGCCGGCCCCGGGGAACCTGCCCCTCCTGGGCTGATTGGCCAGCTAAATGGAGGCACCGGAGTGGATGGGGCGAGGCTGCGGGCCCTGACCGGCCGAATCACTGAGGCCTACCCCAGCCAGTACATTCCAGGTCCTGTCATTGGGCGATGCGTAAAACAGGCTCCGCCCTCTGCCATCCTGGCCGGGTAGGAGCAGGTGGCTAGCTTCAGGACTGAGCCCTGCCCCTTAAGGGCGACCCGAGATCAGACGCCAGGCCCCGCCCTCATTGATCAGGCACTACCCTCGTGACGACGCCCACTTTCCAGCATCACGTCTGGTCCCATGAAGGTGGGCGCAATCCTGAGACTGGGCCAGGGCCCTTTCCCTTGTGGGCTGCCACCACAACTCTAGCAGCCAGGCCACACCCCTAACTCAGGCTCCGCCCCATTGGAATGTAGGCCCCGCCCCCGGCGGGTTCCAAACTTGTTTAGTTTCAGGGCTCCCGCCCTGGGCAGCCAGGCGGGCCGGTGAGCAGTGTACCGAGGCCGGGGTGCATCTGTGCCTGTAGCGGCCCGTACTCCACCTGCTCCCCGTCCACCGTGAGCACGCCGCGCGGCGTGAGCGGCTCTAGGCGGAAGGCACGGGCCGCGGCGTAGCCCAGCTGCGGACAGCCCAGGCTGAATTGGCTACCACGCTCCATGGCCAGGAAAAGGCGTAGCAGCGCAGCCCGCGAGATGCCGCTACGCACCCAGCACAGGTGCACCAGGCCGTCGTCGAAGCGCGCATGCGGAGCTGCCACCAGGTCAGCGCCTAGGTGGCTGGGCGATATGGCCAACAGGAGCACAAAGTCCCCCTCCAGCGTCACCCAGTCTGGGGGCAGTGGGGTGCCCAGTGGAGGCAGCAGGTGGTCGGGCAGGCCGCAGGTGGAGGCCGCTACCCGGGCATCAGGGGTGGGCGTTGGGAGCCCAGAAGATGGGGGAATTACGGGGGCCCCCTCGGCGACGGGTGAGTGTAGACCTGCCTTGGGAGAGCCAGGAGGTGAAGACAGCAGTGGGTCCGGGGACAGCGGAGCATCCCCAGCCCCACCCCAGTCCCCAGCCAGCTCTGGGCCCCCACCGTTGAGGGACAGGATGGGCAGGGGTTCTGGTGAGCCAGGGGAGGCCAGGGCAGGTTGGGGCAGGGGCAGGGGCAGGTCAGACACAGAACGATGCAGGGGTGAGTGGGCCATGGGCGGGGCTGGGTCTGGGGTTAGGGTCAGCTCCGACTTGGCACGGGGCAGGCTATGGGCAGGGGTGGGCGAGGCGGGTTCCACAGTGGCGGGGAGGTAGGAGAGGCGTCCGCGGTAGGTGTGCAGTGTGGCGAGGCCCAGCACTGTGCCCAGTGTGAAGCGGGCACTGCCCAAGGCCCTGAAGCGCTCGCTCTGGATATCCACATCTGACACGAAGCCCCAGGCCACAGACAGGAAGGAGAAACAGCGGGAGCCCGAGGCCAGCGTCACGGAGAGCAGGTCCAGGGGGTGGCCACCACCCCGGCAGAGCAACAGTGAGCAGTTGAGCAGCAGTTCGAGGCCCAGGGCTGGCTCAAATCTTCACAGCCAGAAATGGACAGACACACAGAAGGAGCAAATAGGGGTAGGGGAAAGAGACAGGCAGGGAAGCAGGTGGCAATGAGGCCAGGAAGGCCATGGCCCAGGCCCACCACAGCCGTGGGGCCACCTCTAGGCAATTCCTTACGGGGCCAGGTTCCCGGTCATCTCTTTCATTTGCTCCCTACAATTCACTGAGTGCCTCCCATGCCAGGTGGAGTTCTGGGCACTAGGGATACCGCTGGGAGCCAGGCAGTCACAAATGTCCAGGAGCTGGGGGTGAGGCACTAGGGATACAGCTGGGAACCAGGCAGGCTGATTTACTTGACTGACTGTGGGTTTGGCTGAGAGAAATATAGGGGTCCCTATCACCCCCGGAGGGCCTCATCCCTCCCTTGGTGGTGTTCTCAACCTACCCCCCGCGCTGGTTCACTGCTCCGGCCAGCGCATTGCCCGAGCCACAGGGGAGGATGCCCACAGGCATCTTCACAGCTTCCTCCCAGTCAGGGCGATCTAGGAGTCCGTTCAGCACCTGGAGGGTGGGAGACCAGAAGCCTGGGTCCTGGTGGCAGCCTCTGCAGTGCCCCAGGGCCCAGGGTTAGGGGCAGGGTGCTCCTGCTCTACCTCATGGAGCAGCCCGTCTCCCGAGACCGTGACGATGCCATCCCACTCACTCAGGCTCAGCCCCTGGACCAGCTCCCGAGCGTGGTTCTGTCGTTCTGAAGTGGGATACCGGGCTGTTAGGCAGGCTGTCCCAGCCCAGCCCCATAGCCCCAGGAGTCCCACCCACCACTTTGCTCCCTTAGGACTCAGTTGTCCCAGCCCCCAGCTCCCATTCTCACTGGCCCTTACCTGTCTGGATGAGGTTGAAGGACAGCCCAGCTTCAGAGATCATGGGAAGCACGTAGTTCTTACACCACTGCCAGGCCAGGCCCCGCCCCCCAAAGGGATTGACCAACAGGAGCAACCTGGGCGGCCGAGGTAGCAGGTCAGGGGTGATCTCTGTGGAGACAGGTTAGGGTCTGCAGAGGCCAGCAACCCAGGCCCCCCACCTTGGAAACAGTCACTTCAAACAGCCCCCTACAGAATTGGTGGAGGGCTGGCACCTGGAACCTGCTGGCTCTTATCTGGCCAGGCCTAGGTATGCAGCCCTGCCCCACCACCCAGGTGCTGAGACAAAGGCAGAGCTTAGGTGTGAAACCAAATGCCCTTTGTCCCCACTTGAGGGAGGAGGGCACAAGAGCTCTAGTTTGGAGCTGTGGTTCCCACTTTCCTCACCCCAAACACCTATCACCCAGGATCAGTTTACTTCCAGCCCTTAGGGGCCCCAGGCAGGATTAGATGCCACCTCTGAACTCCAGGGAAGCCTAGGAGACCTCTGTTGGCACCCATCACTCTGGGTGGTGCCTGGTCCTGTCTCAGGCTGCTGCTCTCACCAGCCTGGGTGACTCATCTGTGGTCAAGACCCATGCAAAGGGAAAGAGGGCAGGAGACAGAAACAAATCTAGCAAGAGAACAGCAGATGTAAATCACTTCTCTGTCTGCCTTTTTGTTCTATTTTTTGTGACAGACTTTCGCTCTTGTCGCCCAGGCTGGAGTGCAATGGTGTGATCTCAGTTCACTGTAACCTCTGCCTCCCAGATTCAAGTGATTCTCCTGCCTCAGCCTCCCAAATAGCTGAAATTACAGGTATCCGTCACCACACCCAGCTAATTTTTGTATTTTTAGTAAAGACGCGGTTTCGCCATGTTGGCCAGGCTGGTCTCAAACTCCCGACCTCAGGTGATCCACCTGCCTTGGCCTCCCAAAGTGCTGGGATTATAGACGTGAGCCACTGCACCCGACCTCTGCCTGTGCCTTTTTTTTTTTTTCTTTTGGGACAGAGTTTTGCTCTTGTTGCCCAGGCTGGAGTGCAATGGCGCGATCTCGGCTCACTGCAACCTCCGCCTCCTGAGTTCAAGCAGTTCTCCTGCCTCACCCTCCTGGAGCTGGGATTACGGGTGCGTGGCATCACACCCAGCTACTTTTTTGTATTTTTAGTAGAAACGGGGTTTCACCATGTTAGCCAGGCTGGTCTTAAACTCCTGACCTCAGGTGATCCACCCGCCTCAACCTCCCAAAGTGCTGGGATTACAGGCGTGAGCCCCCGCACCCGGCCCTCTGTCTTTTTGTTCCTTCTGTAGCCATCCCCGTGTATCACTTCTAATGGATCCAGAGAGATACATCACCCAGACACAGAAAAATAAGGACACAGCCGCCTATGGAGGAAATTCTGCAGAGACACCAAGGTGGCCCCAGGACAGAGCAGCTGCCCAGCGCCTCACCCCCATCCCCGGGCAGCGGCAGTCCTCGGAGCAGACAGGTGAGGGCGGTGGCCCAGCGCTGGGCCTCGGCACGGTTCTCTTCGTAGGTGGCAGCCCCATCTGTCCGGAAGGTGCGGGTGGTTCTGCGCCGGCTCCCGCGCCGGCCCCGAGGGTAGGTGTAGATGCAGAAGTAGGCCGCTGAGTCTGAGGGGCTACGGCTTCGCAGGGTGCAGCAGCCTGAGACCTCGGCCAATGGGACCAGGCCACCCCGGGGCCTGGCTTCGGGTTTGGGGCGCAGCCGCTGTATGTGCAGGGCCTGCGACGTGAGGGTGAGGGCAAAGCGTGGGCCTCGGGCTGGGTAGGAGCCAAACTCGCCATGGAGGAGCGGGGTGCTGGCAGCCAGTGGCGGTGGGGGTGGGGCCATGGTCTTAGCCCTGACCAGGGTGCTCCTAGGCCCGTGGCCCCAGCTCCCGGTCAGCTCCTGTTCCGGCCTCTGTGGAAAGGGAGGAGAGAAGGAGTAAGAGTTCAGGACCCCATGGCAGGGGCAGGGGCTGTGGACAGGAGGAGACAATGAGGGGCAGTGGCAGGTGAGACAGGAGCAGCAGAGACAGACAGGCTCTGACAGGTGCGGGCAGACCTTGAGGATGCAGGACAGAGGCCAGCTGGGCAGGAAGGCCAGCATCCTGGAGGGGGCCGGAGACGCGGGCATGCAAACATTCAATCATTTATTCTCCAGTATGTATTCAGTACCCTCTATGCGCCAGTCACGGTGCTAGGCCTAGCAAACACAGCAGGAAACAAAACAGCCCCAGATCCTTGCCTTCAGAGGAACAGATAAACAAGAGAAAGGATTAAAATATACAGGGGGTTGGGTGATGATAACGGGCTTTGGGGGAAAAGAAGGCACAGGAAGGGGAATGGATAGTGGGATTGGAATATGCAGAAACAGACGTGCAAAGACTGAAAGGCACACCCCCTCCATCCCCTGCCACCACATGGTGCAGAGGGTAACCGCAGCAAAACAATCACAGATGCGATAGAGATACGGTCTGAGAGCCAGAGAAACACTGAGTGGAGACAAACACGTCAATGAGGTGAAAGCCAGGCTGATGAAAGATACTTAAGAGAGTAAGACTTTCTCACCCCAACCAGAAAGGCAAGACAGAGTGAAAGGGAGAGCAAATAGGAGGGGTAGGAGGCAGGCATGGGGACAGCTAGAGAGAAGGGATATGACAGAGGGACTGCGGGGTCTGAGAGGAGCCACATGCAAGCACCTGCAAGGGGCAGGGGCCAAGAGCTGGTCCCTGAGCACTGACCTGGGTATCTGGCTGCCTGCTCTCCAGGAGCGGGTGGGAGCAGGACTGAGATCCCTTCCCCACAGGCCCTCTCCCTGCCCTCTGCCCGGATTCTGCCTCTTCCTCTTTTCGCTCACCTTTGTTCCCCACTGCCCCGCCCAGCCACCTGCCAGTTCTGCCCCTCACACTCCCCAGGCCCAGAGCGCCAGGACACCCGCTCCCCGCCCCGCCTGTGGACTCACCCTTAGGAACTACATCTGCTCCCCTACCCCCAGCGGCTCCCTCGGTCCAGGATGTCTGCCTCACGCCTAAACCTGCCCTGGCCCCATTATGGGAACCTCAAATCAGGCTCAAGCATAGAGCCCTAGATGTTCTCCAGTCTTGGGCCTGGGTCCCTGAGACCTGGACCTGGGTCTCCATCCATTGGTCCCTAATCCATAGGCCTGCGTGTCCGGCCCTGGTCCTCTGAGCCGCCATCCGCACCCTATTTCTAGAACTTAGTCCCAGGCCTGGGTTCAGTCCTGGCCCACGTTTTTCATTTCCATCTCCCACCCCGGTGCCCCAGTCCCAGGCCTGCGTCCTCTTGGTCCCTCAGTCCCCTAGACTCCGGTCCCTGCCCCGACCCCCGCACCCTCCTCACACGCCGGGTCCTCCTCCAGGCGGCCCCGCAAGTCAGCACCAACAGCCCCCATCAGACCTAGGGGTGGGGGGAGGGTGTGCATCCGCACAGCCAATGGCCGTGCAGCCGGCCTGGGCCGCACCAATACGAGGGCGCGGGGGGTGGAGCCAGCTCGCGAGCTTGGCGCAGGGACCGGTCGCGGGAGAGGCCTAGAACTGGGCGGGGCCTCGCGCTTCGGGAGACTGGCCGCCATCGTAGGTAGGGCAGACGAGCAGCGGTGACGACGTCGCGGCCCCATAGACGGCGCCGTTGTCGCCATCTTTGTTAAGGGAAAGTGGGCCTGTCCCATCCATTGAATTCACAAAAGAAAGGGGCGTGAGGGAGGAGGTCTTTAGCTGCAAAGACAGAGACTCTAACACGCGTAACAAAGGCCCAGAGATCCAGACACAGAGCAAGGAGGCTGGATGAGGCAATAAGAGAGCTGGGAGGAGAGAGTGGGGAAAGTGAAGGATACGTTTCTTTTCGAACAGTTACAGAGTCAGAGAGACCCAGAGAAAAGCAGAGATATAAACAAGAGACCAAAACAGTGGGATTGAGAATGTGCAAGGTAAGGATACCGATACAAGAAAACCCTGAAAATGACAGGCACGGAGACAGATGGAGACAGACACTTGTGGAATGGAAGCCGGGAAGGAGAGGCTCATTAATTCAGACTTATTTACCTCAGGCTCAAACCAGAATGGAAGCGCCATGAGATAAACATCTGCCCAGTGAATGACCCAGTCACATGGCAAGACAGAGACATAGAGAGATGGGGACAGTATCTCCAGGTCAAAGGTGAGGGAGGGAGAGAATATTGGAAGCCCAGGGGCTGGGAGGAACTGGGACAGAAAGTTAAGATGTTGCCAGACTCACCGAGGCAAAGACATGGCGAAAGTGAAAGAAAGGCAAGTATGTATCAAGAGACCTAGAAACAGAATTGCATAGAGAGAAAGAGATATGCATTAGGAGACAAGGACAGAGCTCGCTAGAAAGTGTAATCCCAGCACTTTGGGAGGCTGAGGCGGGTGGATTGTGAGGTCAGGAGTCCAACATGGTGAAACCCCCGTCTCTTTTTGTTTTGTTTTTTTTTTTTTTGAGATGTAGTCTGACTCTGTCACCAGGTTGGAGTGCAGTGGCGCAATCTCAGCTCACTGCAACCTCCGCCTCCGTGGTTCAAGCGATTCTTCTGCCTCAGCCTCCTGAGTAGCTGTGACTACAGGCACATGCCACCACGTCCGGCTAATTTTTTTTTTTTTTTTTTTTGAGACGGAGTCTCGCTCTGTCGCCCCGGCTGGAGTGCAGTGGCCGGATCTCAGCTCACTGCAAGCTCCGCCTCCCGGGTTGACTCCATTCTCCTGCCTCAGCCTCCCAAGTAGCTGGGACTACAGGCGCCCGCCACCTCGCCCGGCTAGTTTTTGGTATTTTTTAGTAGAGACGGGGTTTCACCGTGTTAGCCAGGATGGTCTCGATCTCCTGACCTCGTGATCCACCCGTCTCGGCCTCCCAAAGTGCTGGGATTACAGGCTTGAGCCACCGCGCCCGGCCCCGGCTAATTTTTTATATTTTTAGTAGAGATGGGGTTTCACCGTGTTAGCCAGGATGGTCTTGATCTCCTGACCTCGTGATCTGCCTGCCTTGGCCTCCCAAAGTGCTGGGATTACAGGCGTGAGCCACCTCACTGGGCCAAAACCCCCGTCTTTACTAAAAATACAAAAATTAGCCAGGTGTGGTGGCATGCACCTGTAATCCCAGCTACTCAGGAGGCTGAGGCAGGAGAATCGCTTGAACCCAAGAGGTGGAGGTTACAGTGAGCCGAGGTCGTTCTACTGCACTGCACCCTGGGTGACAGAGCAAGACTCGGTCTCAAAAAAAAAAAAAAGATAAATATAGGAAGAAGTTTGCTTATTGCCAAATCATGTACCTAGCATCTAACCCACAGCAGCAATGGCACCAGATAGTATGTGCCAAGGAATGACACAGAGAGAAAGGGGGACAGAAACCCAGTAAGACTGAGGCAGGGGGCACAGCAACTGAGCTTGGGGTCCTGGGAGAAGGAAAGGCAGAGACACTGAGTAAAGAGGCTGATATTCAAGCACAGAGCCTAAGTCACACAGATGAGAGGACAGGGAGGAGGAAAAGGCGAAAGGACCCTCCAGCCCACACACACTTGCTGTGTGACTGCTGGGAAGCCCCTGAATTCTTGGCCTCAGCTGTCCTGTCTGGGACGTGGGAAGAAAGCTATTCACACTGAAACAGGAATTAAAAGAAATTAAAGAATGTGTAAGCAAAAACTCAGTTGTATGTAAAAAACCAGTTCCCCCTGAGAAAGAGAAACAGGTCGAGTCCTTTAAAAATTAACTGCCTGTTTTTCTGTTTGTGGCTAGTGAGCCTTATCTCTCTCTTTCCCAGGCATTGTGAAGACCCTGTTTCTCTCTAGCTGTGCAGCTGCAAGATCACTAGACAGGATAAACTCAAGTCGTAAAACATGTTTTTCCTTGAAATGCAAGAAATAATGTAATGTATGACTCAATTGAATAACTCTGTTTCTCTCTTTTCTAACACGCTTCCCCGTGCACAGATCTCCCCCAGCCCCACAAAATGCTTAAAAGCTAACTTGACTCTTCGTTCGGGGCTCAGTCTTGTTTGGATGTTAATCTGACTGGGCTGGTGCACCTAAATAATAAATAATAAGTATCCTCCTCAACCCCTCGGTCTCTCTGATTCCTGAATTATCCCACTGCAACACCTGCCTGGAGAGAAGGTCTGAGATCACTTATAGAAGGGCTTCCGGGCTGGGCGCGGTGGCTCATGCCTGTAAGCTCAACACTTTGAGAGACTGAGGTGGGAGGATCCCTTGAGCCCAGGAGTTCAAGACCAGCCTAGGCAACAGAGACCCAGTCTCTAGAAAAAATTAAAAAATTGGCCAGGTGCAGTGACTCATGCCTGTAATCCCAGCACTTTGGGAGGCCGAGGCGGGTGTATCACCTGAGGTCAGGAGTTTGAGACCAGCCTGACCAACATGGAGAAACCTCGTCTCTAGGAAAAATACAAAAGTAGCTGGGCGTGGCGGCGCATGCGTGTAATCCCAGTTACTTGGGAGGTTGAGGCAGGAGAAGTGCTTGAACCCAGGAGGCGGAGGTTGCAGTGAGCCGAGATCGTGCCATTGCACTCCAGCCTGGGCAACAAGAGCGAAACTCCGTCATAAAATAAAATAAAATAAAATAATAAAATAAAATAAAATAAAATAAATAAAATAAAATATAAAATAAAATATAAAATAAAATAAAATAAAAAAAATAAAACAAAATAAAATAAAATAAAAATTTAAAAATTAGCCAGGCATGGCGGAGGCTACTTGGGAAGCTGAGGTGGGAAGATCACTTTAGCCCAGGAGGTTGCAGCTGCAGTAGGCTGTGATTGCGCCACTGCATTCCAGCCTGGGCAAGAGTGAGACCCTGTTTTTTCTCACTCTGCCGCCCAGGCTGGAGTGCAGCACGATCTCGGCTTACTATGACCTCTGCCTCCCGGGTTCAAACGATTCTCCTGCCTCAGCCTCCCGAGTAGCTGGGATTACAGGCGCACACCACCGTGCCCGGCTAACTTTTTTTTTTTTTTTTGAGGCAGAGTCTCACTCTGTCACCGGGGCTGGAGTGCAGTGGCCGGATCTCAGCTCACTGCAAGCTCCGCCTCCCGGGTTTACGCCATTCTCCTGCCTCAGCCTCCCGAGTAGCTGGGACTACAGGCGCCCGCCACTTCGCCCTGCTAGTTTTTGTATTTTTAGTAGAGACAGGGTTTCACCGTGTTAGCCAGGATAGTCTCGATCTCCTGACCTCGTGATCCGCCCGTCTCGGCCTCCCAAAGTGCTGGGATTACAGGCTTGAGCCACCGCGCCTGGCCCCGGCTAACTTTTGTATTTTTAGTAGAGACAGGTTTCACCATGTTGGCCAGGCTGAGCTCAAACTCCTGGCCTCAGGTGATCTGCAGGCCTCGGCCTCCCGGAGTGCTGGGATTACAAGCGTGAGCTACCACGCCCGGCCTCCAATCTTTTTTAAAAAAAGAAGAAGAAGAAGAAAAGCTTTGGATTTTGTCTTTCCACAGTATAAGGATCTTGGCTTTTAGATGGTCCCTTACCTGGTCCTGCTCCTCTGCTTCAAGGAGTCCATTCATCTGCTGGTCCTCTGCTCTGTTACATCAATGGGACCCTGGGCCTGGGTCTTAAGCCATAGCAGGCTGGTAGGAGCAAGGAGTCAGGTCTCACTTCAGCTCCGACCTTCAGCTCTGTGGAGGAGATATGAGTGAGGAGCAGCATTGAGAGTCGACTGCAGAAGGCCCTTCCAGGCTCAATGTGCCTGAGAACCAAGAGACAGGGGCCTCCCTGGGGGGGGGGGGGGGAAGAGTAGGTAAGTCATTTTAATCACTGCCCCAGCCAGTCCATCTGGTTGCACACAGTATGTATGCTATAATAGGAGTGAAGGCTAATTTTTATTGAGCACTTATTATGTGCAAAACACTGACCTCAGCAGTTTTATTAACTTTCATAATCCTGGAAAACCTCCTGTGTGCCAGGCCTGTTGTCATCCCCTTTTTGTCCATAAGGAGAGTAAGGCCCAGAGAAGTTAAGTGATTTTCCCAAGATCACAGAGAGGTTAAATGACTTGCCCAAGGTCACCCCATTAGTAACTAGCAGAGCCAGGATTTGAATTTGGTTACAGCCTTGCAAGGCCCCATCTCACCATCTTTCTTTGCCTCTACTTCTCCCTGGGTCTCCTTCCTGCGCTTTGGGCCTCCATTCCCCCCCGCCCCAAGCCACGGGGTCTCTCCCTCTTTCTAGGTCTCTTTCTACGTCAGCAAAGGGTCATCTAGGGGCCGGGGGAGAAGGAGAAGAACTCAAAGGATGGGAATACAGGATGCTATAGATTGAGGTGCAGCAAGATCATCTCGGGTTAGACCTTAAGTAGGACTTCCCAAGCAGCGGCTGCGCCTACGAAGTGTAGCGCGAGATAAGGGAGAAGTGAACTTGATAGGGAAACGCCCGAAGCGTGGGGTCAGAGGTTTCCAGATGCCCCGACTAGCCCTGCCAGCCCCGCCTCCTCACCTCCAACACTCGGCCCGCCGGGTCCTCCGGGAGCCACTGAGAGGCCGTCGGTGTCGGGCCAGAGCGTCACAGCGCGACGCGTCGTGCTAGCTCCACACATCTCGCTCCTAGATCCCTTTCTTCCGGAAAACTATCGAGAACACGGCCTGGGTAGGGCCAGAGAGGCCCCCGACGTGCTGGCCCTTCCCTCTTGGACGTTGCGCTTGTTCCTCTGCTCTATGCTCTCTGAGGTTGTCGCCCAACTAGTCAGTCGTCCAATTCACCACAGAGAAGTCCGGATCGTGGTAGAGCGCCGCGTCGCAGTCATGTGACGTCACGGCAGCGCCACTTTCTGGGGGCTTTCCCCGCCCACCCCGGCACTGTTCTCTCTTTCCGGACCTGGCAGAGCAGGAGGCGCCATCATGGTGAGCGCGCTTTGAGGCGTTCAGGGCTGGGCAATCCGCTGCCATCCGCTGTGGTCGCGGCCTAGGGGCACGCTGGAGGGCGGCAGGGGGTCTGCGGCTGCCCGGAGGGGGCAGCTCCCGATACTGGGGGCGTACTTTGGGGACGAGGAGAGCAGGAATGGGTCAGAGTCATAGCCTACCGCCCCCATTGAGTAGATGATCAAGTGGAGGTACTCAGAGGCAGATATGACTGGGTTTACAAAGCTAGGAAGTGGCGGAGCCAGGATTCCGACCCAAGTGGCTGGCTGGCCCCGCAGCCACTCTTAGTTACTTGGCTTCGTTGCCTCTATCCGGACTTGTCACTTTCTAGTATGAAAAGTCGGGTGGGAGGATCGCTTTGGGGACCAGGGAGGCCTCCGAGTCTCAGGTCTCAGGCCCCTTCCCACCTTGTGATGGTTTTTGAGCCTTTGCCCCAGTGTGGCTGTTCGTTATGTACACAATAATCCCATCTGACAAGTTTGCGAATTTGGGAATAAATAATTCACAGGAAATTCTCACCACGGGGTCTTGCACACAGTGCTGAATAAGTGGAACTGTTAAAACTTAAATAGTTCTTAATGATTGCGAACAAAGTCTGACAAAACTTCTGTTACTCAGAAAGGCAGCAGGGAGGTAAGAGCCTGGGGAGGTGGCTCACGCCTGTTATCCTAGCTTTTTGGGAGGCCGAGGCTGGAGGATTCCTTGCCCAGGAGATCAAGACCAGCCTGGCCAATATAGTGAGACCCTGTTTCCACTTCAAAAACAACTTTTTAAAAAGACAGTACTTGGTAAGGGTTGTTGGATTGACTGATATTGTAGGAGAGGTGGTTCTAGTAGTAGTGCTCGGTTCTGAATAAGGATTCGTTTCCATCATTACTGCCATTGGTTTGATATTTTTGGTTATCCTCCAGGTATGGGAGCCAGTTTTGAGAACTTAACATTGTTGCAAAATACAAGTTGTAAAGAATTAACCTTTTTATATAAAGTTAACATGACTGCTGTGTTACGCTGTTTCTGTTTCGGGGTTCTGTGTGCCATGGGCTGAAGGCTTTGTAAGTAGCCCCTTTTTACAGAGGGGTCGGTGGCAGCCCAGAGGTCTGCTTGTGGTGGGCCTGGGATTTGAGCTGATGTGTTCAGAGCTGGACTTGGGACCCAGCTCTCAGTTTCAGAAATAAGTAATAATTGGCCATGGTTGGGGGTTATTGGGTCCATGGTTGCCTCTTCACCCCCGCAGGGAGTTGACATTCGCCACAACAAGGACCGAAAGGTTCGGCGCAAGGAGCCCAAGAGCCAGGATATCTACCTGAGGCTGTTGGTCAAGGTGAGGCTGGGCCCTGAGAGGTCTTTGGGGAGGGTCACCCCAGGTCTGTGACTTGCAGATCCTCCATTCTAGTGCTGGCACCAGCCTCCTCCCTGGGGCCTGCAGGGCAGGCTTGCGTCTCTGGTTCTGTCCCAGGGCCTCCTGCATTTGTGTTTTCAGCCTCTAGGCTGTGTACAGCTTGGCTTGGGAGTGGAGCTGGGATTTTCTAGGTCCTTGGCCAGGAAGGACCTAGGCCAGCTTTCTCCCTCTAGGTTGGTGGGTTGGGGGAAAGGGATAAAGATTCTTCTAGTCCAAATCGTCACGTGTTTGCCCCTTCACTGGAAGGCTGCGGGGGAGCCGGCTGTCCCAGCTTCTCCCTCTCTTCCCGTCCCTCCAGTTGTATAGGTTTCTGGCCAGAAGAACCAATTCCACATTCAACCAGGTTGTGCTGAAGAGGTTGTTTATGAGTCGCACCAACCGGCCACCTCTGTCCCTTTCCCGGATGGTGAGTGGCTGGTCCAGAGAGCATGGTGGACCTGGGAGCCACTGGGTCTTGTCTGGAAAGGAGGGGGGACTTGGAGCTTTGGGAGCAACTGGGGCATCATGGGTTTGTCTCAGCCAGCCACGAGCGGAGAGCTTGGACTGTTGGTCGGAACTGAGTGTTCATGGGCAGTGGGCGAGGCTCCTGGGCCTCCTCTCCTCATTGTGAGGTGGGGGTGTCCTGGTGGCTTCAGGAGATGCCCCCGAGGCCCCAAGTCATAACTGAGTTTTATGTCAAAGGCCCTGCTGAGGGAGGCCCTGTTGAACAGTTTGCATCATTTTTATGTAGAGCTTTCCCCAGCAGGACCTGAGGGAGGTCTGTGGGGTTTAAGGGGTGTGGTGTGAGTGGGGGGTCCCGTTAGAGGGCACGGCTGCCCTGGTCTGGGGATGCCTGGAGCGGGGCTGGATGTAAACACCAAAAGGACTTACAATGTGCATCCTCCCCACCCCAAGATCCGGAAGATGAAGCTTCCTGGCCGGGAAAACAAAACGGCCGTGGTTGTGGGGACCATAACGGACGACGTGCGGGTTCAGGAGGTGCCTAAACTAAAGGTGAGTGGCGGGGGCGGGCACACCTATCAGACCCTTGCTGTGCTGTGCTTGCTTCCTCAGTCTTGCCCCTTCTGCTGAGGCAAGCATCCTGCCTGTCCGAGTGGCTTTGAGGGTTGGAGTGGGTCGTCTGGCGTCATTGATGGTGGGGTCCCCTGGGCAGGGTTCTTCTGGGGCAAGTTGTAAACGGTTAGTGCTGGCCCCTAGAGCCAGACAGCCTGGGCTCAAGTCTAGACTCGTTTGCCACCACTGAACAGGTCTTTTGGCCCAGCTTCCTTGCTATTACTTGTAGCATAACACTAGGGATGCGGTGTTAAAAGTTCCTAGAGATAAAAGTGTTGAGAACAGCTGCTCTCAGCCCAGGGTGCTCCAGGTAACAAATGATGGTGTTGGTTACCAGGGCTCTACTGCGCAAAGGCAGTGGAGGGTGAGTCCCTGCAGCCGCTAGGTGACCACACGGGTCTGACCCGCCAGCCTTGTTCTCTCCACCAGGTATGTGCACTGCGCATAACCAGCCGGGCCCGCAGCCGCATCCTCAGGGCAGGAGGCAAGATCCTCACTTTCGACCAGCTGGCACTGGACTCCCCCAAGGGCTGCGGCACTGTCCTGCTCTCCGGTGAGTGACGCGTAGTCGACGGGGTTGGAGTGAGCTGTGTGGCTACTAGCAGCCTTCACTCTCCTGGATCTGGGAGGCCAAGAGCTGGGCGCCAGATCCCTGTCTCAGCTGGTCCCCTTCCCTAGGTCCTCGCAAGGGCCGAGAGGTGTACCGGCATTTCGGCAAGGCCCCAGGAACCCCGCACAGCCACACCAAGTGAGTATCAGGCCCCCAGCTCTGCCCTCTACCCAGACTCAGCCTGCAGAGCCAGGCCTGGCCACACTTGGGCTGCTTCTCCTGTCTCTCGTATCAGCCAGCCCCAGGCCTTCTGCAACTCTCAGCTGCCTCATCTTGCCTGCTTTTCCCTTCAACACTTTGCTTGGAGCTGTGTTTTCCAGGGCCTGAGCAAGCATCTCCTGGGGAGCATGCGGTTCGCCGGCCTCTGCTGCCCAGGCTGGGGCCCTGCAGGTGGTGGGACAGGTGCTTCCGTAGCCCCTCCTGGCTCCTTGGCTTCCCACTCTGCCAAGCTTTTCCAGCAGCCACTGACTCTCCTGGGGCTGAATGTGACAGGCGTGTGGGGTTCCTGTGCCACTCCATGATGGCTTCCTCTAAGAGGGCCCCCTTCTCACTCACTTCTCTCCCCACAGACCCTACGTCCGCTCCAAGGGCCGGAAGTTCGAGCGTGCCAGAGGCCGACGGGCCAGCCGAGGCTACAAAAACTAACCTTGGATCCCTACCCTCTTATTAAAAAGATTTTGAATGCGGACAGTCCTGTGTGTGTGTTAATGGGGGATGGGTTGGGGGATTGGCGCCTGCAGGTGAGAATGCATTTGGTTTGGGGACAGGGACGCCATGCCAGCGAAGACCAGCCTTCCTCCTGCCCCCACTGCCCCGGAAGCTCCCTGCCCCCTAGGGTCTGAGCCCTGCCTCCTTCCCAACAGCAGGTGTTCCCACACCTGCTTCCTTGGGTCAGCCACGCCCGCTCCTCTTAAAGGATCCTGTGCCTCTCCCTGGCGCTGGGATGGTGGGCGGGGTGTGGACCGGGAAGTGCAGGGTGCAGGCAGGCAGGGTTGCGGGAAGGGAGAGGCTGCCTGGAAACAGGTGAGGTGATCTCAACTCCCCACGCCGTGACCGGGAAGCCTGCGTCTGGAGGGGCGTTTACCCCGAGTGAGCACAGGTAAAGTGTGTGAGCCGGACCTCCCCCAGGGGCCTGTGGGGGCCGTCCTGTGTTTACACAAGGGGTAGGGCTCCCCGGATTCCAGGTGGAGGCCCGATGACAGGCCAGAGGCCAGGAAGCATCGCAGAAGTAGAAGCCGGAGAGCTACAGCCCGTGTCCTCGGAAAAGGCAAGTGCCGGAAGGGAGGCCATGGAGCCCAGCACTAGCCGGTGTGGATGGGCCCCGGCGAGAGGGGGATGGGTGGGGGTGGGGCAGGGAGGCTGGCCTGGCTTGACTCCTTCCTTCTCTTTGCAGCTCCTTGCTGTGGTCTGGAGGAAGCAGCTTCCTGGGTTGCTGGGATCCCCGAGGTTGGGTCAGGACCCTCTAGGGGGCAACTGGGGCTTGGGAGGGAGACAGGGCGAGTTACAGAGTGGCCCCCGTCTGGGAAGAAGCGTCCGGGCACCTGGCAGGAGATAGGATTTAGGCAGAAACCAGGCTGGGGGCAGCTTGGTTAGGGATCACCACAGATCCGAGAACGGTCTGAAACAGGTCTCAGGGCCAGGCCCCAGGCAGGGGCAGCCAGCCTCAGGAGGGTCGTTGGTTAGGTGGCACTCATACCTAGATGGGCTGCCAAGGTCATAGACCCATCCCATAGTAATGGAGACCCCCGTAGCGCGTGTCACCCTCCACTGTGGCAGCTGGAGGGAGTGTGAGGGTCCAGGGAGCAGGGTCCCCCATTGACAGGGTAGGGAAGGGTATGCCAAGCCTTCAGCATTTCTCTAAGGCTGAGCAAGCAGGTCCAGTGGAGAGGCATCCTGGCTGGTCTGCAGGTGAGAGCTGGTGAGTAGGAGAAACTCGGGGCCGTTGGATTCAGCCAGAGACAGATGCTCCACTCCACCAGGCAGCCAGATCCTGCAACTCAGTCGGAAGCCACTGGCATTTGCCAGACAGTGAAAGGAGAGGGTCAGTTCATTGTGCTCTTGGCCTGGGGCAGGCAGGCAGCCTGCCGTGCCTTTATTTAACGACCTCTGGGTGATTGGAGACAGGCAGACAGCCTGTCGCCTGGAAATGATCAAGTGGTCAGCCTGACCAAATTCAGGACAACTGAAGGGTCCGACTGGGCACTGTGTGACCGGCGGGTTGGAGGCTGTCGTGTGGCTGAGCAGGGTTGGCCAGCTGATGGGCCACACAGTTGGGGATGGTGTCAGGAGGTCAGCCTGACCAGCAGAGACGGCTGGCAGGAAGGTCACGGAAGGCCAGCCAGGCATGGTGCCACCTGGGCGCAGGCAGGTGGCGGATTTGAGTGGCCTGACACATTGGGTAGTCGCTTATTTGGGCAGTGTGATTGTCAGGACAGTGAGGCAGGGGCCGCTGCAGGGAGCCATTTGGACATCTGCAGGGCCCCCCTGGAGGCCTCGGATGGCCACATAGGGTTTCCCTATCAGGAGAACCCCCAGATGGTCACAGTCCCCAAAGACAGCCAGACACCCAGGGACCCAGCCTCTCACAGTCAGTCCTCCCACCCGAGTGACCCCGATGGCGGCCTCCCAGCTGGCGGCGCTGGAAGGAGTGGACTCTGGTCCCAGGGTGCCCGGGGCCAGCCCCGGCTTCCTGTATTCCGAGGGCCAGCGGCTGGCACTGGAGGCTCTGTTGAGCAAGGGTGCGGAGGCGTTTCAGGCCTGTGTGCAGCGAGAGGAGCTGCGGCCCTTCCTCAGTGCAGATGAGGTCCAGGGCTTGGCAGCGGCAGCTGAAGACTGGACAGTGGCCAAGCCGGAGCCTGGCAGGATGGCAGACGGAGCCCCCACCACCGATGGGGATGCGGGCAGCCTGAGCTACTGGCCTGGGCAGTCGGAGCAGCCAGCACCCATCCTGCGGCTGGGCTGGCCAGTGGACTCAGCGTGGAAGGGCATCACCCGGGCGCAGCTGTACACCCAGCCCCCTGGAGAGGGCCAGCCGCCCCTCAAGGAGCTAGTGCGGCTGGAGATCCAGGCTGCCCACAAGGTGGGTGTCGCAGGGGTCTGGTGTCCATTTCCCAGACTGGGACGGGGACCAAGGCGTTCTCTCCCTTGTCCTCCTGGGACTTGCAAGCCCACAGCCCTACCCTAAAGGACCTACACCCCTGGGACCCAGGAGTCCACACCTTCCAGCCCCAGGACTCAGGTGCCTACACCCCCAGACCTCATCCTTCCTCTCAGAAAGGGGGGCCCAGCCGAGTGCAGTGGCTCACGACTGTCATCTCAGCACTTTGGGAGGCCGAGGCAGACGGATCATGAGGTCAGGAGTTCGAGACCAGCCTGGCCAACATAGTGAAACCCCATCTCTACTAAAAATACAAAAATTAGCCGGGTGTGGTGGTGGGTGCCTGTAGTCCCAGCTACTAGGGAGACTGAGGCAGGAGAATTGCTTGAACCCAGGAGGCGGAGGTTGCAGAGAGCCAAGATCGAGCTACTGCACTCCAGCCTGGGTGACAGAGCGAGATACCATGCCAAAAAGAAAAAAGAAATGGGGGTCCCTACGCTCCCTCAAGACCTGGGTGCCCTTAGGTATCGATGCCCCTTGAGACTAATTATGACACCCCCAGTCTCAGTCATTCCCTTATCCCCTCATCACCAAGCCAGAGGTCTCCACTTTCCCCCCAAGGAGGACCCAAATGTCCCCACTGCAGCCCTTGGAAAGCCTACTATGTACTTCACAGTCTTAGCGTCCGCCAGCTCCCATGTGAAGGGCTTCCCGGGGACTAATGTGGATCATCGAGCCGGAACCCTGTGCCGCTAGGGGGACTATTTTGACCACGGAGGCACGGGGCAGTTAAATCTCTTCCCTGCAAGTGGCCGAGTGGGGATTTGAACCCAGGCTGTCTGGTTGCTGAGTCAGGGTTTCCACTACTTTATGCTGCCTGCAAGATCCAGGCCTTCAGCACCTCCGTGTCCCCCAGGTTCGCCACGGTGGCCTAGCAGGTCAGCCCTCCTGTACCCAGCACCGAGAAAATTCCCCAGGACCCAGAAATGTAGTGGCCCACAGTGCCCTATGGGACATCCACCACTGATCTTAGCGCCAAACTGCCGTGGACATTTGGGCACCGCAGTGTCGCAGCTCAGGGGACGATGTTCTGTGTTACAAACATGTGATTTGTAGGCCAGGCACCGTGGCTCATGGCCTGTAATCCCAGCACTGTGGGAGGCCAAGGCTGGGGGATCACCTGATATCAGGGGTTCCAGACCAGCCTGGCCAACTTGGTAAAAATATAAAAATTAGCCGGGCGTGGTGGTGGGTGCCTGTAATCCCAGCTACTCTGGAGGCTGAGGCAGGAGAATAGCTTGAGCCCTGGAGGCTGAAGTTGCAGTGAGCTGATATTGTGCCACTGCATTCCAGCCTGGGCAACAGAGCAAGACTTCGTCTTTAAAAAAAGAAACAAGAAAAGCCGGGCGCGGTGGCTCACACCTGTACTCCCAGCACTTTGGGAAGCTGAGGCAGGTGGATCACGAGGTTAGGAGATCGAGACCATCCTGGCTGACACGGTGAAAGTACGTCTCTACTAAAAATACAAAAAATCAGCTGGGCGAGGTGGCGCACACCTGTAGTCCCAGCTACTTGGGAGGCTGAGGCAGGAGAACTGCTTGAACCCGGGAGGTGGAATTTGCAGTGAGCTGAGATCGTGCCCCTGCACTGCAGCCTGGGCGACAGAGCGAGGCTCCGTCTCAAACACAAAAACAAAAACAAACAAACAAAAAAAGCAAACAAACAAACAAAACAAGCAACCATATGATTTGTGATAATAATTTTCCAGCATTTAGGAGCCGGAAATCTCGAGAAGGGGCTGGGGATCTCACGGAGGGGCAGCGTTTTGCTCATTCACACATCGGTGCGATTTGAGCAGCAGTGTATGTCTGGGAGTCTCCCCTTTAGCCCCCGCTGAATGTTAAACTCCCAGCCCCCAGAGCACTTCACTCCCAGATTCCGGATGTCAGGCTTCCCACACCCTCTGAATGTCCCCCGAACCAGCTTCCGTTCACACCTCCACCTCCCCTCTCCCCACCCCCAGCTGGTGGCCGTGGTCATGGATGTCTTCACTGACCCAGACCTGCTTTTGGACTTGGTGGATGCTGCCATGCGCCGCTGGGTACCTGTCTACCTGCTCCTGGACCGCCAGCAGCTGCCTGCCTTCCTGGAGCTGGCCCAGCAGCTGGGGGTGAACCCCTGGGCCACGGAGGTAGGGGCTGGGCCAGGGGGACCTGTGAGTCTCCATTCCCCTGGCATGGGGGCGGTGGGGGCAGACCCTTCCATGGAGCCCCGGGTCATTGAGATGGATGCTAGCAGGGATGGTCCCCTGGGATCTGATGCCCATGGCACTGGGAAAGTGGGGTGGGCGTTCCCAAGCAATCTTGAGTCACTGAGTTTGGGTATCCCCAGGAAATGCCTGAGGGGTGATATCAGTGGCTCTGAGGAAGCCGAGACAGATACTTCTTTTTTTTTTTTTTTTTTGAGATGGAGTCTTGCTCTGTCGCCCGGCCTGGAGTGCAGTGGCACGATCTCGGCTCACTGCAACCTCTGCCTCCTGGGTTCAAATGATTCTCCTGCCTCAGACTCCCCAGTAGCTGGGATTACAGGCATGTATCACCATGCCTGGCTAATTTTTGTATTTTTAGTAGAGACGGGGTTTCGCCATATTGGCCAGGCTGGTCTTGAACTCCTGACCTCAGGTGATTCACCTGCCTTGGCATCCCAAAGTGCTGGGATTACAAGCGTGAGCCACCAGGCCTGGGCTTGGACAGATACTTCTATGAAGTCATGGGTCCCTCCAGTTAAAACCAGCCTGGAGGGAGCCTGAATCCATGCAGTGGGCCTCAGCAAGGGTGTGCCGTCTACTCCCCACACCAACAGAACATGGATGTCCGCGTCGTGCGGGGCTGCAGCTTCCAGAGCCGCTGGCGACGGCAGGTGAGCGGCACTGTGCGGGAGAAGTTCGTGCTGCTGGACGGCGAGAGGGTCATCTCAGGATCCTACAGGTGTAGTCCTCGCCCTGCCCCCCACCTCCCGGCTTCCTATACCCCACTTTCCCTCAGTGTGCTCAGAGAACAGCTGGCATCCCCTGCCCAGTCCTCTCTTTTCTCATCTGTGTAATGGCCTTCCCTGGGGACTTTTCCCTGGGGAGGAGATACGTGCGGCGGCCGGACCCGGTGCTGGTCTGTTTAGTGGTCTTGGGTAAGTCTGCTTCTCTTTGACCTGGTGTTTTCTCATCTGGAAAACTGGGCAAACAGTTTAGGGGTGGATTGGCACCTGGATTGGGGTCTAAGCTCTGCCTTGGGTAAATAACTCCACCTGTCTGAGCATCTAAGAAAATGCCCGGGCGTGGTGGCTCAAGCCTGTAATCTCAGCACTTTGAGAGGCCGAGGCAGGCAGATCAGCTGAGGTCAGGAGTTCAAGACCAGTCTGGCCAACATGGTGAAACCCTGTCTTCCCAGCTACTTGGGAGGTTGAGGCAGGAGAATTACTTGAATCTAGGAGACAGAGGTTGCAGGGAGCCGAGATTGCGCTGTCGCACTCCAGCCTGGGAGACAGAGCAAGACTCCGTCTCAAAAAAGCAAAAAAAAAAAAAAAAAAAAAAAGGAAAAAAAGAAACTGCAAATAATAACAGCACCTACCTCACAGGGTCACAGCACAGTCGGGGAGGAGAGGCATGTGGCCTCTGGGACCAGACGGCCTGGATTCAGTTCCCCATTGTGTGACTTCAGGCAACTTACTTCACCTCTCTGTGCCTCAGTTTCCCCCTCTATGTCACGGGCTGATAGGGTTAGAGCCTCTAGAAGCAGGTCCCTCAACAGGGGTAGCACCCACACTTGGGCTGGATGAGTCTTTGTGGCGGGGGCAGTTGGGTGTACTGTGAGAGGCTGCTTGACATCTTCAGCCTTGACCCAGCAGAGGTCAGTAGCATCACACGCCCCATACCCCCAGCTTTCCCTGCCAATTAGAGAACCGAAAACCTCTCCAGACAGCAAAGATGCCCACTGGGGAGCACAGGTGCCTAGCTGAGAACACTGGGCAGGAACAGTGGCTTTCAACCCTGTGCGTGCACCAGAATCCCTGGGAGCGTTTGTTAAAACACAGATTTGGGCTGGGCATGGTGGCTCACGCCTGTAATCCCAGCACTTTGGGAGGCCAAGGCAGGCAGATGACCTGAGGTCAGGAGTTCAAGACCAGCCTGGCCAACATGATGAAACCCCGTTTCTACAAAAATACAAAAATTACCCAGGATGATGGCGGGTGCCTATAATCCCAGCTACTCAGGAGGCTGAGGCAGGAGAATCGCTTGAACCCAGGAGGCAGAAGTTGCAGCGAGCCGAGATCATGCCACTGCACTCCAGCCTAGGCGACAGAGCAAGACTCCCTCTCACAAAAACAAAAACAAAAACAAAAACAAAACAAAAAAAACCACAGCTTTTGTAGCAGATAATTCAGGAAAAGGAAGAGGAAAAAGAAAAATGGCCGGGCGCGGTGGGTCACACCTGTAATCCCAGGTGGAGGTTGCAGTGAGCCGAGATTGCACCATTGCTCGATTGCACTCCAGCCTGGGTGACCAAGCAAGACGCTGTCTCAACAAAAGAAAAAAAAAAAGGAAAAGAAAAAGCAAACGGAAAAAGATTGGGCATGGTGGTTCACGTCTGTAGTCCCAGCATTTTGGGAGGCTGAGGCAGGAGGATCACTTGAGCCCAGGACTTCAAGACCAGCCTGGGCAACATAGCGGGACCCCATCTCTACAAAAATTTAAAAAAATAAAAATTAGTCAAGCATGATGGAGCATGCTTGTAATCCCAGCTACTCAGGAGGCTGAGGTGGGAGGATCACTTGAGCCTAGGAGGTAGAGGCTGCAATGAGCCAAGATTGCACCACTGCACTCCAGCCTGGGCAGCACAGCAAAACCCTGTTTCACAAAGAAAAAAAAAAAAAGAAAGAAAAAGAGAAAATAATACACAGCTTTTGGACCCCACTCCCATTCATCGTGCCTGGAACAGGGCCTGAGAATCTGCATTTTTAGTAAGTTCCAACTTGATACTGCTGCTGTTTCTGGTCCAGGGACCACACTTTGAGAACCCACTAGAGTTGAGACCAGAATGTTTGAAATGTCTGAAATGTTTGAAAGAGTGTTTACCTTCCCAGCTTTGCGTGAGGATTCAGTGGCATGTAACATAAGACAGTCTTGGCCGGGTGCCGTGGCTCACACCTGTAATCTCAGCACTTTGGGAGGCTGAGGTGGGAGGATCACTTGAGCCCAGGAATCTGAGAACCCCCTGGACAACATAGCTGGATCTTATCGCTACAAAAAGGAAAAAAAAAAAAAAACAAAAACAAAGGAAAAGGAAAAACAAAGAATGCTCCATGAATATCAGCTGTCATTTATTATGAGAGATATATATATATATATATTTTTTTTTTACCGTATTTCATGGACTCTAAGGTGCCACCAATGGAGAGAAGCAATGATTGAAACGTGAGAAGCTCTGCATCTTAGAACCGGTGGAATAGAGTAGTACAATCAAACCCCCAGGCCGTGCTCCCCTGCCGCTCACTCAGGCCTGGGGGTGCTTCCCTGAGCACCGGGCTCCTGGTGGACAGCCTTAGAAGAGATGAAGCCAGGGCCGCAAGAGGTTGTCCAGGGCCTCTCTGGCCATTTAGTGGGAGAAGGAGACGGGGACGTGAGGAGTGGCGGATCTGGGAGAACAGTCCCAGGCCTCGTCCTCCCTGTTGGTCACAGCAAACGTGGAGGGAGCAGCATACCCAGCCCCAGTGCCAGGCTGGTGGTGGCCCCCACCGTCTGGCTGCTTGAGGAGCCCAGAGCTCTGTTACACAGGCGGCCGGTGCAGCAGGTGGTGGTGAGGCTGTAGGTGACGCCCCTGTAGCTGACGGGTTCCGCCCGGCCGCAGCTGGTGGCTCGCAGGCAGCCTTTGTTGATGACCGGACCGGTGCCTGGGGCAACCCCCCGGCCTGTGAAGCAGTCCTCGTCATCGCCACAGCGCATGGAGGTGCCGGGACACTGCGTGGAGTCAGTGAGCTCACAGAAGATGCAGTCCTTGACGCTCGTCGTGCCTGGGGGCAGAGCCATCACCAGAAGCAGCAGCCAGCACAGGACCATGGCGGCCTGGCGGCGTTGACGCTGCCCCAGCCAGGCCGTGGGCTTCCCAGACCTCCTGGAACTGCTGAATGAAGGACCTCCGAGGACTCCTCCTGCCCACGGGACTTTGGCCCTGGTCCTGGCCTCCCAGGGTCAGCGCCTGGACTGTCCTCTGTTCCCAACGCCCTGTGTCCCTCTAAGTCCTGGGGATAGAGGTGAGCCGGTGGCTGCTGTCTGACAAGAGTCTGTGAATGGAATGAGTGATCTCACAGATCCCTCAGGGTTCCCACTGGCTGCTCTGGGGATGAGGTCATAGGTGAGAGGAGGGGGTGTCACAATCCAAGGGGTAGCCTGTCCTGCCAACCTGCCAGGGCACAAGAGGGCTCTGCCACCTCCGCCAAGGTGAAGACGCCCTGAACCCAGAGAACGCTGGCCGCAAGCTTGTCCATATTCTCTGTGCCGTACCCACCAAGGGCTTGACTTCAGCCTCATACCTCCCATGGTGACCCCATTTTCCAGATGGGCAAACCGAGGCTGGGGAAGGGAACGTGATGTATCTGGGGTCCCCGAGCCAGGATGAGAGCCAGGTTCATTGAATTCCAAAAAGGCTGGGAAAAAAGAGGGTGTATTAACTGAGCATTTACTGTGTGCCAGGATTCATGCTCAGTGCTGGCTTGCTTTTATTTTATTTTATTTTTTTGAGACAGAGTCTTACTCTGTCACCCAGGCTGGAGTGCAGTGGTGTGATCTCAGCTCACTGCAGCTTCTGCTTCCCAGGTTCAAGTGATTCTTGTAACTCAGCCTCCTAAGCGGTTGGGACTACAGGCACGTGCAACCACATCTGGCTAATTTTTGTATTTTTAGTTGAGACAGGGTTTCACCATGTAGGCCAGACTGGTTGTGAACTCTTGAGCTCAAGTGATCTGCCCACCTCGACCTCCCAAAGTGCTGGGATTACAGGCGTGAGCCACCGCGCCACGCCTGGCCCTTGGTGCTTTCAATAACTACTGTGATGACAGGAAGTGTTAGGGCACTGGCTCCCACAGCTCACAGGCTCTCAGCAGTGGCCACATGCAGGGGGCTTGACCCGTGTTCAGTCATTTGAATCTTCCTATGTTTTATTTATTTTTTAATTTAATTTTTTTTTTAAGTTGGCTGGGCACAGTGGCTCACAACTGTAATCCCAGCACTTTGGGAGGCCAAGGCGGGTGGATCACCTGAGGTCAGGAGTTCAAGACCAGCATGGCCAACATGGTGAAACCCCATCTCTACTAAAAATACAAAAATTAGCTGGGCGTGGTGGTGGGCACCAGTAATCCCAGCTACTCGGGAGGCTGAGGCAGGGAGAATTGCTTGAACCTGGGAGGTGGAGGTTGCAGGGAGCCAAGATTGTGCCACTGCACTTGAGCCTAGGCAACAGAGCAAGACTCCATCTCAAAAAAAAAAAAAAAAAAAAAAAAAGGATCTTGCCCTGTTGCCTAGGCTGGAGTACAGTGGTGCGATCTTGGCTCACTGCAGCCCTGACTTCCCAGGCTCAAGTGATTCTCCTCCCTGTGCCTCCAGAGTAGCTGGGACTACAGGCGTGCACCACCATGCCCAGCTAATTTTGTAAAATTTTTTGTAGAGATGGAATCTTGCTACATTGCCCAGGTTGGTCTCAAACTCCTAGCCTCAAGCAGTCCTCCCGCCTCAGCCTCCCAAAGTGCTGGGATTACAGGCGTAGCCACCGCACCCGGCCTTCCTAGGTTTTGGCTCCATATTGCAGATGAGCACCGCAGGGAGCAGCAACATGGACAGCTTGGTGCACAGCCAGGGCTGACTAGATGGCAGTCATTCTAGGAAGCAGCTGGGTCTTAAAACAATCCCTTTTAGTGTCCAGAAGTGAATTCCATCTCTTTCCAAAAGGGAAAACTGAGGCATTCAGATGTTCCTAAGTGGGGACCAGGTAGAGCCTGGGTTTAAACTCCAGTCTGATTCCAGATAAGTTTTTTGTTTTGTTTTGTTTCGTTTTGAGTCAGAGTCTCGCTCTGTCGCCCAGATTGGAGTGCAGTGGTGTGATCTCGGCTCACTGCAACCTCCGCCTCCTGGGTTCAAGCAATTCTCCTGCCTCAGCCTCCTGAGTAGCTGGAATTACAGCATGCACCACCATACCCAGCTAATTTCTGTATTTTTAGTAGAGATGGGGTTTCACCATGTTGGTCAGGCTGGTCTCAAACTCCTGACCTCATGATCTGCCTGCCTCAGCCTCCCAAAGTGCTGGGATTACAGGCGTGAGCCACAGTGTCCTTTTTTTTTTTTTTGGAGGGGGTAGGGGGAAGGGTCTTGCTCTGCTGCCCAGGCTGGAATGCAGTGGTATTATCACAGCTCACTGCAGCCTCAATTTCCCAGGCTCAGCAGGGCGCAGTTGCTCATGCCTGTAATCCCAGCACTTTGGGAGGCCGAGGCGGGTGGATCACCTGAGGTCAGGGCTTCGAGACCAGCCTGACCAACATGGTGAAACCCCATCTCTACTAAAAATACAAAAAATTAGCCGGGCATGGTGGCAGGCGCCTGTAGTCCCCAACTACTCAGGAAGCTGAGGAAGGAGAACTGCTTGAACCCGGGAGGCAGAGGTTGTAGTGAGCCGAGATCATGCCATTGCACTCCAGCCTGGGCAAAAAGAGCAAAACTCCATCTCAAAAAAAAAAAAAAAAAAAGATTTCCAGGCTCAAGGGATCCTCCCACCTCAGCCTCCCAAGTGGCTGGGAGTACAGGTGCGCACCACCATAGCTGGCTAGTTTTTTGACTTTTTGTAGAGACACAGTCTTGCCATGTTGCCCAGGCTGGTCTCAAACTCCCGGGCTCAAGCAACCCTCCTGCCTCAGCCTCCCAAAGCGTGAGTCACCGTGCCTGGCCCTGATTAGATAAGTGTCTTAACTTGGGCTGTCTTCACTCCATCCCTCCTGGGTACATACTTCAGTTGTCCCCATTCTACAGACGGGGAAGCTGAGGCTGGAGAGGTCAGGACTCGCCTGAGAGCCTACCGTCTCCCCTGGGACTTGGCTGGGGATGGGGGCGGGGCTGGGCCCTCAGGATTGGAGACCCTGATCCCCCTGCTCCCCAACCCCCAGCTTCACGTGGAGTGATGCACGCCTGCACCGAGGCCTGGTGACCCTGCTGACCGGTGAAATTGTCGACGCCTTCAGCCTTGAGTTCCGGACGCTGTACGCGGCCTCCTGTCCGCTCCCACCTGCTCCCCCTCAGGATCCCTCGGTCATGGGGGGCCTGCAGCGGGGCCGCAGCCCGCACCGTGTGTCCCGCCGTCGCTCCGTGGCCCCCGCGTCGCCTCCGCCGCCTGACGGCCCGCTGGCCCACCGCCTGGCCGCCTGCCGCGTCTCCCCTGCCGCCCCGGGGCCGGCACTCAGCGACATCCTAAGGAGCGTGCAGCGCGCCCGGACCCCCAGCAGCCCCGCGACCCGGCCCAGCCGCTCCCTGTGGGACCTAAGCCGCCTGTCCGAGCTGTCTGGCTCCAGTGATGGGGACAACGAGGTGAGATTTTGTGGCTGGTACCAGAAGAGCATGGAGCCCAGGAAGGGGAAGGCGTTTGCCCAGGGTGGTGCAAGCCAGGCTCCAGGGACCCTGCTCCCAGCCATAGAGCAGGAAGCGTTTCCTGAGGGCCTGAGCCGCTAAATTCCTAATAGCATCGTTTGTTGACTTGCTGTATGCGGGGCAGGTGGGCGCTGGGTGGCATGGGGCAGAGACAGGAGAGCCCTGGGTGCACATCCTGGCATGACACACTAGGTGGGGGGAAGCCGAGGACCTGACTTCTCTGAACCTCAGCATCCCCATCTAGGAACGGGCGGAGCAAGGGCACTCATTCTGAGTTTGGTTGAGGGAGGAATCCACATGGTTAAATAAAAGTAGAGTAGTAATGATAACAACAATACATTCCTGAAACAGGGAGTTCGAGACCAGCCTGGCCAGCATGGTGAAACCCTGTCTCTACTAAAAATACAAAAAATTTAGCTGGGTGTGGTGGTGCACACCTGTAGTCCCAGCTTTCGGGAGGCTTAGGCAGGAGAACTGTTTGAGCCAGGGAGGTGGTGGTTGCAGTGAGCTGAGATCGTTCCACTGCACTCTAGCCTGGGCGACAGAGCAAGACTGTCTCAAATAAATTCCTGAAGTGGAATTTACTTATTTTGTGATATCCTCATCCCAGGCCAGGAAGGCTGGGAGATATATATATTTGAGACAGGGTCTTGCTCTGCAATGTCCTGGGAATCAGGAATCATCTCCCTCCATCCCAGGCAAGGAAGGCTCCTAACTGGAGAGGAGACGGGGGATGGGCAGGGGCAAGGTCCTCACCTTCACCTGGTCCTGAGCACCACTGGGGAGGAGACAGGGGATGGGCAGGGGCAAGGTCCTCACCTTCACCTGGTCCTGAACACCCTCACCCAGCATCCCCTCCCTTGGCAAATATTTGCTCCCAGCTGGCAGATGCCAGCGCTTCTGGTTCCACCCCAGCTGCAGAGGTGGGGACCCAGTTCCTTGCCCCTCTGTAGGTTAGGGGGTCCCAGGCTTGCCCTCTCACTTCCCCCCTTCCCTCTCGGGCTCCCCACACTGTCCTCCTTGCCTGCCTCCTCCTCTGCATCCCTCTCCTTCCTGTCCCTCCTCCTGCTGCCTTCCTGCTTCTTCTTGCTCATGTCGTCCTTCCCCTTTCACCCCCTCTGTCTACTCTCTCTCCTTCCTGGCTCCCCTCTTCCCTCCTCTCCTTCTTTCTCCTCCCTCACCTTCTCCCTTACCCCTTCCTCTTCTTTTCTTTTCTTTTTTTTTTTTTTTTGAGACGGAGTCTCGCTCTGTCACCCAGGCTGGAGTGCAGTGGCCAGATCTCAGCTCACTGCAAGCTCCCACCTCCGGGGTTCATGCCATTCTCCTGCCTCAGCCTCCCAAGTAGCTGGGACTACAGGCGCCCGCCAACACGCCCGGCTAGTTTTTTGTATTTTTTAGTAGAGACGGGGTTTCACCATGTTAGCCAGGATGGTCTCGATCTCCTGACCTCGCGATCCGCCCGCCTCGGCCTCCCAAAGTGCTGGGATTACAGGCTTGAGCCACCGCGCCCGGCCTACCCCTTCCTCTTCTTTTATCTTTTTTTTTTTTTTTTTTTTCTTGAGACAGGGTCTCGCTCTGTCTCCCAGGCTGGAGTACAGTGGTGTGATCTCAGCTCACTGCAGCCTCAACCTCCTTGGCTCAAGTGATCCTCCCACCTCAGCCTTCCAAGTAGCTAGGATTACAGACCTATGCCACCACGCCTGGCTAATCTGTGTGTGTGTGTGTGTGTGTGTGTGTGTGTGTGTGTGTGTGTGTGTGTGTGTTTTGAGACAGTTTCACTCTTGTTGCCCAGGCTGGAGTGCAATGGTGTGATCTCAGCTCACCACAACCTCCGCCTCCCGGGTTCAAGGATTCTCCTGTCTCAGCATCCTGAGTAGCTGGGATTACAGGCATGCGCCACCACGCCTGGCTAACTTTGTATTTTTAGCAGAGGTGGGGTTTCTCCATGTTG